>NC_092045.1:80154820-80399864 GCF_003086295.3 Arachis hypogaea | reverse complement strand
GAAATTCCACATGATCTGCATAAGTGTTCTATCCCTTTTATTGTTTAATTCCTTAACTTGCATTTTTCGAAAACCCATAAACAATTTTAATCTGCCTGACTGAGATTTACAAGGTGACCATAGCTTGCTTCATACCAACAATCTCTGTGGATTCGACCCTTACTCACGTAAGGTTTATTACTTGGACGACCCAGTACACTTGCTGGTTAGTTGAACGGAGTTGTGAATTCAACCAGTGCCATAATAATGATTTCATACAAAGACAAACAACTTGAAGAGAATATGGATCACAATTTCGTCCACCAAGTTTTTGGCGCCGTTACCGGGATTGTTCGAGTATGGACAACTGACGGTTCATCTTGTTGCTCAGATTAGGTAATTTTCTTTTCAAAATCTTTTCAAAAATTTTTTTCTTTTATTTTCGTTTTTACAAACTTTATTTTCGAAAAAATTAATAAAATACAAAAAAAAATAGAAAATCATAAAAATCAAAAAATATTTTATGTTTCTTGTTTGAATCTTGTGTTAATTTTTAAGTTTGGTGTCAATTGCATGCTTTTAAAATTTTTCTTGCATTATTTTCGAAAATCTCATGCATTCATAGTGTTCTTCATGATCTTCAAGTTGTTCTTGATAAGTCTTCTTGTTTGATCTTGATGATTTCTTGTTTTGTGTTGTTTGTTGTTTTTCATGTGCATCTTTGCATTCATATTTTCCATGCATTAAAAATTTCTAAGTTTGGTGTGTTGCATGTTTTCTTTGCATCAAAAATTTTCAAAATAATGTTCTTGATGTTCATCATGATCTTCAAAGTGTTCTTGGTGTTCATCTTGACATTCATAGCATTCTTGCATGCATCTTGTGTCTTGATCCAAAATTTCCATGCTTGGGTCATTTTTGTGTTTTTTCTTTAAAATTCAAAAATCAAAAAAAATATCTTTTCCTTATTCCCTCCAAAATTTCAAAATTTTGGGTTGACTTGGTCAAAAATTTTAAAATTAGTTGTTTCTTACAAGTCAAGTCAAAATTTCAATTTTAAAAATCTTATCTTTTCAAAATCTTTTTCAAAAATTAGATCTTTTTCAATTTTTCTATTTTTCGAAATTTTAAAAATCTTTTTCAAATTATTTCAAAATCTTTTTCTTATCTTTATATCAAATTTTCGAAAATTAGCTAACAATTAATGTGATTGGTTCAAAATTTGAAGTTTGTTACTTTCTTGTTAAGAAAGGTTCAATCTTTAAGTTCTAGAATCTTATCTTGTAGTTTCTTGTTAGTGAAATTATTTTTAAAAATTAAATCTTTTTCAAAATATCTTTTTCAAATATATCTTTTATCCTTTATCTTATCCTTTCAAAAAAAAATTTTATCTTCTTCAAAATTTGATTTCAAAATATCTTATCTAACTTCTTATCTTCTTATCTTTTTCAAATTTTGATTTCAAATCTTTTTCAATCAACTAACTAACTTTTTGTTTGTTTCTTATCTTTTTCAAAACCACCTAACTACTTTTCCCTCTCTAATTTCGAAAATGCTCTCTCTCTTTCTCAAAAAATTCTTTTTATTTTAAACTTTAATTTTAATTATATTTTGTCTTTGATTTTCGAAAATTACTAACCTCTTTTTCAAAATTATTTTCGAAAATTTCTCTTCCCTTCTCTTCTTCTATTAATTATTTAATTACTAACACTTCTCTCACCTCTCTTCATCCAAATCCGAATCCATCCTTCTTCTTTCTTCTACCCCTTTCTTCTTCTACTAACATAAAGGAATCTCTATACTGTGACATAGAAGATTCCTCTTTCTTTTCTTGTTTTCTTCTCTTCATATGAGCAGGAACAGGGAAAAAGGCACTCTTGTTGAAGTTGATCCAGAACCTGAAAGGACTCTGAAGAGAAAATTAAGAGAAGCTAAATTACAACAATCCAGAAATAACCTTTCAGAAATTTTCGAACAAGAGAAGGACATGGCAGCCAAAAATAATAATAATAATAATAATGCAAGGAGAATGCTTGGTGACTTCACAAAACCAACATCCAAGTTTGATGGAAGAAGCATCTCCATTCCTGCCATTGGAGCCAATAACTTTGAGCTTAAGCCTCAACTAGTTGCACTAATGCAACAAAACTGCAAGTTTTATGGACTTCCATCTGAAGATCCTTATCAGTTCTTAACTGAGTTCTTGCAGATCTGTGAGACTGTGAAGACGAATGGAGTTGATCCTGAAGTCTACAAACTCATGCTTTTCCCTTTTGCTGTAAGAGACAGAGCTAGAATATGGTTGGATTCACAACCTAAGGATAGCCTGGACTCCTGGGATAAGCTGGTCACTGCCTTCTTGGATAAATTCTTTCCTCCTCAAAAGCTGAGCAAGCTGAGAGTGGATGTTCAAACCTTCAAACAAAAAGATGGTGAATCCCTCTATGAAGCTTGGGAAAGATACAAGCAGTTGACCAAGAGATGTCCATCTGACATGTTTTCAGAATGGACCCTATTAGATATATTCTATTATGGTCTCTCTGAATTTTCGAAAATGTCACTGGACCATTCTGCAGGTGGATCTATTCACCTGAAGAAAACGCCTGAAGAGGCACAAGAACTCATTGACATGGTTGCAAACAACCAGTTCATGTATACCTCTGAGAGGAATTCCGTGAATAATGGGGTACCTCAGAAGAAAGGAGTTCTTGAAATTGATGCTCTGAATGCCATACTGGCTCAGAACAAAGTGTTGACTCAACAGGTCAACATGATCTCTCAAAATCTGAATGGATTGCAACATGCATCCAACAGTACTAGAGAGGCAGCTTCTGAAGAAGCTTATGATCCTGAGAACCCTGCCATGGCAGAGGTTAATTATCTGGGTGAACCCTATGGAAACACTTATAACCCATCATGGAGAAATCATCCAAATTTCTCCTGGAAGGATCAACAAAAGCCTCAACAAGGCTTTAACAATGGTGGACGCAATAGGCTAGGCAATAGCAAGCCATATCCATCATCTTCTCAGCAACAGACAGAGAACTCTGAACAAAATAATTCTAATTTAGCTAATATAGTCTCTGATCTGTCAAAAGCCACTTTCAGTTTCATGAATGAACAAGATCCTCCATTAGAAATTTGGAGGCACAAGTAGGCCAGCTGAGTAAGAAAGTTATTGAAACTCCTCCCAGTATTCTCCCAAGTAATACAGAAGAGAATCCAAAAGGAGAGTGCAAAGCCATTGACTTAGTCAACATGGCCGAATGCATCAAGGAGGAGGAGGACGAAAATCCTAGTGAGAAAGACCTCCTGGGACGTTCCTCAAGCAAGAAGGAGTTTCCTATTAAGGATCCTGAGGAATCTAAGGCTCATACAGAGACCATAGAGATTCCATTCAATCTCCTTCTGCCATTCATGAGCTCTGACTATTATTCATCCTCTGAAGAGGATGAAGATGTGACTGGAGAGCAAGTTGCTCAATATTTAGGAGCTATCATGAAGCTGAATGCCAAGCTATTTGGTAATGAGACTTGGGAAAGTGAACCTCCCTTGCTCATTAGTGACTTAGATACTTGGATTCAGGAAACTCTACCTCAAAAGAAACAAGATCCTGGCAAGTTCTTAATACCTTGCACCATAGGCACCATGAGCTTTGAAAAAGCTCTATATGATCTGGGATCAGGGATAAATCTGATGCCACTCTCTGTAATGGAGAAGTTAGGGATCATTGAGGTACAACCTGCCTTGTTCTCATTACAATTGGCAGACAAGTCCATGAGACAAGCTTATGAATAGTAGAGGACGTGCTAGTGAAGGTTGAAGCCTTTACATCCCTGCTGATTTCATAATCCTAGACACTAGGAAGGAAGATGATGAATGCATCATCCTAGGAAGACCTTTCCTAGCCACAGCAGAAGCTGTGATAGACGTTCA
This sequence comes from Arachis hypogaea, assembly GCF_003086295.3. Lineage (NCBI taxonomy): Eukaryota > Viridiplantae > Streptophyta > Magnoliopsida > Fabales > Fabaceae > Arachis > Arachis hypogaea. The sequence continues at coordinate 80,395,949 of NC_092045.1, read as the reverse complement.
CAGAGGAGAGTTAGTTCTTCAATTGAATGGAGAATACCTTGTGTTTCAGGCACATGGCCATCCCTCTGTGACAAAAGAGAGTAAGCATGAAGAGCTTCTCTCAGTTCAAGGTCAAGAAGAGCCCACACAGTCAAACTCTAAGTTTGGTGTTGTGAGGCCACAACCAAACTCTAAGTTTGGTGTTCAAATTCCATATCCAAACTCTAAGTTTGGTGTGGAGACAACACATTAAATTGACCTGATCATCTTGTGGCTCCATGAGAGCCACTGTCAAGCTATTGACATTAAAGAAGCGCTTGTTGGGAGGCAACCCAATTTTATTTATCTAATTTTATTTTATTTTGTTTTGGTGTTATTTTTGTGTTGAATTAGGTACATGATCATGAGGAGTCACGAAAAAATCAAAAAAATTAAAAACAGAGTCAAAAACAGAAGAAAAAAAATTTTCACTCTGGAGGACGCACGGGCTGGCGTTCAACGCCCAGAAGATGCATCTGGCTGGCGTTCAACGCCAGAACAGAGCATCTTTCTGGCGCTGAACGCCAGAAACAAGCTTGAAACTGGCGTTCAACGCCAGAAACAAGCATCACATGGGCGTTTAACGCCCAGAACATGCACCAATGGGCGTTTGAACGCCAGAATGATGCATGAAGGCAATTTACACGCCTATAGGGTGAAGGAATGGTATTTCTTTTCACCTCAGGATTTGTGGACCCCACAGGATCCCCACCTCAGGATCTGTGGACCCCACAGGATCCCCACCTACCATCTTCCCATCTTACCTTCTAATCCTATTTTTGTGATTTGATTTCCCCATGTCACAATTCCCAATCTTCTTCATCAATCACCTCAATTCCTCTTCCCCATAAACCCCACCTACCCTCATCAAATTCAAATTCAATTTCCCACCCATTCCCACCCAAAATGGCCGAAACCCAACCCTCCATCTCCCTATAAATACCTCTCCTTTCTTCTTCATTTTCACACAACAAAAACCCCTTCTTCTCTCAAATAGCCGAACCCCCTCCTCTCCTTCTCTACCAAAATTTTCTTCTTCTTCTTCTACTCTTCTTTTCTTTTTTGCTCGAGGACGAGCAAATTTTAAGTTTGGTGTGGTAAAAAGCCTAAGCTTTTTATTTTCCATTCACCATCAATGGCACCCAAGACCGGAGTTTCCTCAAGAAAAGGAAAAGGGAAGGCAAAAGCTTCCACTTCCGAGTCATGGGAGAAGGAGAGATTCATCTCCAAGAGCCACCAAGACCACTTCTATGATGTTGTGGCAAAGAAGAAGGTGATCCCCGAGGTCCCTTTCAAGCTCAAAAAGAATGAGTATCCGGAAATCCGACATGAAATTCAAAGAAGAGGGTGGGAAGTCATAACCAACCCCATGCAACAAGTCGGAATATTGATGGTTCAAGAGTTCTATGCTAATGCATGGATCACTAGGAACCATGATCAAAGTATGAACCCGAATCCAAAGAACTATATCACAATGGTTCGGGGGAAATACTTAGATTTCAGTCCGGAAAATGTGAGGTTGGCGTTTCATCTACCCATGATGCAAGGTGATGAACGCCCCTACACAAGAAGGGTCAACTTCAATCAAAGGTTGGACCAAGTCCTAATGGACATTTGTGTGGAAGCGCCCAATGGAGAGTAGACTCCAAAGGCAAACCAGTCCAACTAAGAAGACTGGACCTCAAGCCTGTAGCTAGAGGATGGTTGGAGTTCATCCAAAGATCCATCATCCTACAAGCAACCGATCTGAAGTTACTGTGGATCGGGCCATCATGATTCATAGCATCATGATTGGAGAGGAAGTGGAAGTTCATGAAGTCATATCCAATGAACTCTACAAAATAGCCGACAAGCCTTCATACATGGCACGGCTAGCCTTCCCCCACCTCATATGCCATCTATGTTATTCAGCCGGAGTTATCATAGATGGAGATGTCTCCATTGAAGAAGACAAGCCATCACCAAGAAAAGGATGGAGCAAACAAGGGAAGTTCCTCACGGCCCTCAAGAAGAACATGAGGAAGTTCATCATCAACAAATACCTCAAGGAATGCACTTTCCTCCCAACAACTATTGGGAGCAACTTAGTACCTCTTTGGAAGACTTGAGTCATAATGTTGAACAACTAAGGGTGGAACACCATGAACACGCCCTCACTCTCCAAGAAATAAGAGAAGATCAAAGAGCAATGAGGGAGGAGCAACAAAGGCAAGGAAGGGACATAGAAGAGTTGAAGAACATCATTGGTCCTTCAAGAAGAAGACGCCACTAGAGGTGGATTCATTCCTTGTTCTTTATTTTCTTTCTGTTTTCGGTTTTTAAGTATTGTGTTTATCTATGTTTTTGTGTCTCTACTTCATGATCATTAGTGTGTAACCATGCCTTAAAGCTATGAATAAAATCCATTAGTCTTTCACCTCTCTTAAAAGAAAAATGTTTTAATTCAAAAGAACAAGAAGTACATAATTTTCGAATTTATTAGTGAATTTAATTTAATTATATTGATGTGGTGGCAATAATTTTTGTTTTCTGAATGAATGAATGAACAGTGCATATTTTTGATCTTGTTGTTTATGATTGTTAAAATTGTTGGTGCTTGAAAGAATGATGAACAAAGAGAAATGTTATTGATGATCTGAAAAACATCATGAAATTGATTCTTGAAGCAAGAAAAAGCAGTGAAAAAAAAAAGTGGCAAAAATTTTAAAGCAAGGACCCAAGGCTTTGAGCATTAATGGATAGGAGGGCCCAAGGAAATTAAAATCCAGGCCTAAGCGGCTAAATCAAGCTGTCCCTAACCATGTGCTTGTGTCATGAAGGTCCAAGTGAAAAGCTTGAGACTGAATGGTTAAAGTCGTGATCCAAAGCTAAAGAGTGTGCTTAAGAGCTCTGGACACCACTAACTGGGGACTTTAGCAAAGCTGAGTCACAATCTGAAAAGGTTCACCCAGTTATGTGTCTGTGGCATTTGTGTATCCGGTGGTAATACTGGAAGACAAAGTGCTTAGGGCCACAGCCAAGACTCATAAGTAGCTGTGTTCAAGAATCAACATGCCTAACTAGGAAAGTCAATAACACTATCTGAAATTCTAAGTTCCTAGAGACGCCAATCACTCTGAACTACAAAGGAAAAAGTGAGATGCCAAAACTGTTCAGAAGCAAAAAGCTACAAGTCCCGCTCATGTAATTAAATTAATATTCATTGATATTTTGGACTTTATAGTATATTCTCTTCTTTTTATCCTATTTGATTTTCAGTTGCTTGGGGACAAGCAACAATTTAAGTTTGGTGTTGTGATGAGCGGATAATTTATACGCTTTTTGGCATTGTTTTCATATAGTTTTTAGTAAGTTTAAGCTACTTTTAGGGATGTTTTCATTAGTTTTTATGTTAAATTCACATTTCTGGACTTTACTATGAGTTTGTATGTTTTTCTGTGATTTCAGGTAAATTCTGACTGAAATTGAGGGATTTGAGCAAAACTCTGAAGAAGGCTGACAAAAGGACTGCTGATGCTGTTGGATTCTGACCTCCCTGCACTCGAAATGAATTTTCTGGAGCTACAGAACTCCAATTGGCGCGATCTCAACGGCGTTGGAAAGTAGACATCCAGGGCTTTCCAGCAATATATAATAGTCCATACTTTATTCGAAGAATGACGACGTAACTTGGCGTAAACGCCAAGTACACGCTGCTGTCTGGAGTTAAACGCCAGAAAAACGTCATGATCCGGAGTTGAACGCCCAAAACACGTCATAACCTGAAGTTTGACGCCAAGAAATGCCTCTACACGTGGATTAATCAAGCTCAGCCCAAGCATACACCAAGTGGGCCCCGGAAGTGGATTTATGCATCAATTACTTACTCATGTAAACCCTAGTAGCTAGTCTAGTATATATAGGACATTTATCTATTGTATTAGACATCCTGGATTGTATTTTGAATCCTGTGATCACGTTAGAGGGGGCTGGCCATTTGGCCATGCCTGAACTCTTTGCTTATGTATTTTCAACGGTGGAGTTTCTGCACACCATAGATTAAGGGTGTGGAGCTCTGCTGTACCTCAAGTATTAATGAAGTTCTATTATCTTTTATTCAAGTCTCTCTTATTCTTATTCCAAGATATTCATTCGTACCCAAGAACATGATGAATGTTATGAGTCAGATTACCCTCATTATCATTCTCACTTATGAACGCGCGTGATTGACAACCACTTCCGTTCTACATGCAACAGAGCTTGAATGTGTATCTCTTAGATTCCCGAACAGAATCTTCGTGGTATAAGCTAGATAGATGGCGGCATTTATGAGGATCCAGAAAGTCTCACCTTGTCTGTGGTATTCCGAGTAGGATCCTGGGAATCCGGAAAGTCTCACCTTGTTTGTGGTATTCCGAGTAGGATTCCGGTAATGAATGACTGTGATGTGCTTCAAACTTTAACCTGCTGGGCGTTAGTGACAGACGCAAAAGAGGGATTCTATTCCAGTAGGAGCGGGAACCAACCGGTGATTAGCCGTACTGTGACAGAGTGCGTGCATTAGTTTTCACTGCGAGGATGGGATGTAGCCATTAGCCATGGGTGATGCCTCCAGACTGGTTAGCTGTGCGAGTGACAGCCGCACAGGGTATTTCCCGAGAGGAAGAAAGTAGCCACAGTTGATGGTGAACCCCTATACAAAGCTTGCCATGGAAAGGAGTAAGAAGGATTGAATAAAAGCAGTAGGAGAGCAGGCGTCCTTGAGCTCTACAGCATCTCCATCCCCTTATCTGAAATTCCCACCAATGAATCTGCATAAGTGTTCTATCCTTTTATTGTTTAATTCCTTAACTTGCATTTTTCGAAAACCCATAAACAATTTTAATCTGCCTGACTGAGATTTACAAGGTGACCATAGCTTGCTTCATACCAACAATCTCTGTGGATTCGACCCTTACTCACGTAAGGTTTATTACTTGGACGACCCAGTACACTTGCTGGTTAGTTGAACGGAGTTGTGAATTCAACCAGTGCCATAATAATGATTTCATACAAAGACAAACAACTTGAAGAGAATATGGATCACAATTTCGTCCACCAAGTTTTTGGCGCCGTTGCCGGGGATTGTTCGAGTATGGACAACTGACGGTTCATCTTGTTGCTCAGATTAGGTAATTTTCTTTCAAAATCTTTTTCAAAAATTTTTTTTCTTTTATTTTTCGTTTTACAAACTTTATTTTCGAAAAAATTAATAAAAATACAAAAAAAAATAGAAAATCATAAAAATCAAAAATATTTTATGTTTCTTGTTTGAATCTTGTGTTAATTTTTAAGTTTGGTGTCAATTGCATGCTTTTAAAATTTTTCTTGCATTATTTTCGAAAATCTCATGCATTCATAGTGTTCTTCATGATCTTCAAGTTGTTCTTGATAAGTCTTCTTGTTTGATCTTGATGATTTCTTGTTTTGTGTTGTTTGTTGTTTTTCATGTGCATCTTTGCATTCATATTTTCCATGCATTAAAAATTTCTAAGTTTGGTGTGTTGCATGTTTTCTTTGCATCAAAAATTTTCAAAATAATGTTCTTGATGTTCATCATGATCTTCAAAGTGTTCTTGGTGTTCATCTTGACATTCATAGCATTCTTGCATGCATCTTGTGTCTTGATCCAAAATTTCCATGCTTTGGGTCATTTTTGTGTTTTTTTTCTTTAAAATTCAAAAATCAAAAAAAATATCTTTTCCTTATTTCCCTCCAAAATTTCAAAATTTTGGGTTGACTTGGTCAAAAATTTTTAAAATTAGTTGTTTCTTACAAGTCAGGTCAAAATTTCAATTTTAAAAATCTTATCTTTTCAAAATCTTTTTCAAAAATTAGATCTTTTTCAATTTTTTCTATTTTTCGAAAATTTTAAAAATCTTTTTCAAATTATTTTCAAAATCTTTTTCTTATCTTTATATCAAATTTTCGAAAATTAGCTAACAATTAATGTGATTGGTTCAAAAATTTGAAGTTTGTTACTTTCTTGTTAAGAAAGGTTCAATCTTTAAGTTCTAGAATCTTATCTTGTAGTTTCTTGTTAGTGAAATTATTTTTAAAAATTAAATATTTTTCAAAATATCTTTTTCAAATATATCTTTTTATCTTTTATCTTATCCTTTTCAAAAAAATTTTTATCTTCTTCAAAATTTGATTTCAAAATATCTTATCTAACTTCTTATCTTCTTATCTTTTTCAAATTTTGATTTCAAATCTTTTTCAATCAACTAACTAACTTTTTGTTTGTTTCTTATCTTTTTCAAAACCACCTAACTACTTTTCCCTCTCTAATTTTCGAAAATGCTCTCTCTCTTTCTCAAAAAATTCTTTTTATTTTAAACTTTAATTTTAATTATATTTTGTCTTTGATTTTCGAAAATTACTAACCTCTTTTTCAAAATTATTTTCGAAAATTTCTCTTCCCTTCTCTTCTTCTATTTAATTATTTAATTACTAACACTTCTCTTCACCTCTCTTCATCCAAATCCGAATCCATCCTTCTTCTTTCTTCTACCCCTTTCTTCTTCTACTAACATAAAGGAATCTCTATACTGTGACATAGAAGATTCCTCTTTCTTTTCTTGTTTTCTTCTCTTTCATATGAGCAGGAACAGGGAAAAAGGCACTCTTGTTGAAGTTGATCCAGAACCTGAAAGGACTCTGAAGAGAAAATTAAGAGAAGCTAAATTACAACAATCCAGAAATAACCTTTCAGAAATTTTCGAACAAGAGAAGGACATGGCAGCCAAAAATAATAATAATAATAATAATGCAAGGAGAATGCTTGGTGACTTCACAAAACCAACATCCAAGTTTGATGGAAGAAGCATCTCCATTCCTGCCATTGGAGCCAATAACTTTGAGCTTAAGCCTCAACTAGTTGCACTAATGCAACAAAACTGCAAGTTTTATGGACTTCCATCTGAAGATCCTTATCAGTTCTTAACTGAGTTCTTGCAGATCTGTGAGACTGTGAAGACGAATGGAGTTGATCCTGAAGTCTACAAACTCATGCTTTTCCCTTTTGCTGTAAGAGACAGAGCTAGAATATGGTTGGATTCACAACCTAAGGATAGCCTGGACTCCTGGGATAAGCTGGTCACTGCCTTCTTGGATAAATTCTTTCCTCCTCAAAAGCTGAGCAAGCTGAGAGTGGATGTTCAAACCTTCAAACAAAAAGATGGTGAATCCCTCTATGAAGCTTGGGAAAGATACAAGCAGCTGACCAAGAGATGTCCATCTGACATGTTTTCAGAATGGACCCTATTAGATATATTCTATTATGGTCTCTCTGAATTTTCGAAAATGTCACTGGACCATTCTGCAGGTGGATCTATTCACCTGAAGAAAACGCCTGAAGAGGCACAAGAACTCATTGACATGGTTGCAAACAACCAGTTCATGTATACCTCTGAGAGGAATTCCGTGAATAATGGGGTACCTCAGAAGAAAGGAGTTCTTGAAATTGATGCTCTGAATGCCATACTGGCTCAGAACAAAGTGTTGACTCAACAGGTCAACATGATCTCTCAAAATCTGAATGGATTGCAACATGCATCCAACAGTACTAGAGAGGCAGCTTCTGAAGAAGCTTATGATCCTGAGAACCCTGCCATGGCAGAGGTTAATTATCTGGGTGAACCCTATGGAAACACTTATAACCCATCATGGAGAAATCATCCAAATTTCTCCTGGAAGGATCAACAAAAGCCTCAACAAGGCTTTAACAATGGTGGACGCAATAGGCTAGGCAATAGCAAGCCATATCCATCATCTTCTCAGCAACAGACAGAGAACTCTGAACAAAATAATTCTAATTTAGCTAATATAGTCTCTGATCTGTCAAAAGCCACTTTCAGTTTCATGAATGAAACAAGATCCTCCATTAGAAATTTGGAGGCACAGGTAGGCCAGCTGAGTAAGAAAGTTATTGAAACTCCTCCCAGTATTCTCCCAAGTAATACAGAAGAGAATCCAAAAGGAGAGTGCAAAGCCATTGACTTAGTCAACATGGCCGAATGCATCAAGGAGGAGGAGGACGAAAATCCTAGTGAGAAAGACCTCCTGGGACGTTCCTCAAGCAAGAAGGAGTTTCCTATTAAGGATCCTGAGGAATCTAAGGCTCATACAGAGACCATAGAGATTCCATTCAATCTCCTTCTGCCATTCATGAGCTCTGACTATTATTCATCCTCTGAAGAGGATGAAGATGTGACTGGAGAGCAAGTTGCTCAATATTTAGGAGCTATCATGAAGCTGAATGCCAAGCTATTTGGTAATGAGACTTGGGAAAGTGAACCTCCCTTGCTCATTAGTGACTTAGATACTTGGATTCAGGAAACTCTACCTCAAAAGAAACAAGATCCTGGCAAGTTCTTAATACCTTGCACCATAGGCACCATGAGCTTTGAAAAAGCTCTATATGATCTGGGATCAGGGATAAATCTGATGCCACTCTCTGTAATGGAGAAGTTAGGGATCATTGAGGTACAACCTGCCTTGTTCTCATTACAATTGGCAGACAAGTCCATGAGACAAGCTTATGGAATAGTAGAGGACGTGCTAGTGAAGGTTGAAGGCCTTTACATCCCTGCTGATTTCATAATCCTAGACACTAGGAAGGAAGATGATGAATGCATCATCCTAGGAAGACCTTTCCTAGCCACAGCAGAAGCTGTGATAGACGTTCACAGAGGAGAGTTAGTTCTTCAATTGAATGGGGAATACCTTGTGTTTCAGGCACATGGCCATCCCTCTGTGACAAAAGAGAGTAAGCATGAAGAGCTTCTCTCAGTTCAAGGTCAAGAAGAGCCCACACAGTCAAACTCTAAGTTTGGTGTTGTGAGGCCACAACCAAACTCTAAGTTTGGTGTTCAAATTCCATATCCAAACTCTAAGTTTGGTGTGGAGACAACACATTAAATTGACCTGATCATCTTGTGGCTCCATGAGAGCCACTGTCAAGCTATTGACATTAAAGAAGCGCTTGTTGGGAGGCAACCCAATTTTATTTATCTAATTTTATTTTATTTTGTTTTGGTGTTATTTTTGTGTTGAATTAGGTACATGATCATGAGGAGTCACGAAAAAAATCAAAAAAAATAAAAACAGAGTCAAAAACAGAAGAAAAAAAATTTTTCACTCTGGAGGACGCACGGGCTGGCGTTCAACGCCCAGAAGATGCATCTGGCTGGCGTTCAACGCCAGAACAGAGCATCTTTCTGGCGCTGAACGCCAGAAACAAGCTTGAAACTGGCGTTCAACGCCAGAAACAAGCATCACATGGGCGTTTAACGCCCAGAACATGCACCAATGGGCGTTTGAACGCCAGAATGATGCATGAAGGCAATTTACACGCCTATAGGGTGAAGGAATGGTATTTCTTTTCACCTCAGGATTTGTGGACCCCACAGGATCCCCACCTCAGGATCTGTGGACCCCACAGGATCCCCACCTACCATCTTCCCATCTTACCTTCTAATCCTATTTTTGTGATTTGATTTCCCCATGTCACAATTCCCAATCTTCTTCATCAATCACCTCAATTCCTCTTCCCCATAAACCCCACCTACCCTCATCAAATTCAAATTCAATTTCCCACCCATTCCCACCCAAAATGGCCGAAACCCAACCCTCCATCTCCCTATAAATACCTCTCCTTTCTTCTTCATTTTCACACAACAAAAACCCCTTCTTCTCTCAAATAGCCGAACCCCCTCCTCTCCTTCTCTACCAAAATTTTCTTCTTCTTCTTCTACTCTTCTTTTCTTTTTTGCTCGAGGACGAGCAAATTTTACGTTTGGTGTGGTAAAAAGCCTAAGCTTTTTATTTTCCATTCACCATCAATGGCACCCAAGACCGGAGTTTCCTCAAGAAAAGGAAAAGGGAAGGCAAAAGCTTCCACTTCCGAGTCATGGGAGAAGGAGAGATTCATCTCCAAGAGCCACCAAGACCACTTCTATGATGTTGTGGCAAAGAAGAAGGTGATCCCCGAGGTCCCTTTCAAGCTCAAAAAGAATGAGTATCCGGAAATCCGACATGAAATTCAAAGAAGAGGGTGGGAAGTCATAACCAACCCCATGCAACAAGTCGGAATATTGATGGTTCAAGAGTTCTATGCTAATGCATGGATCACTAGGAACCATGATCAAAGTATGAACCCGAATCCAAAGAACTATATCACAATGGTTCGGGGGAAATACTTAGATTTCAGTCCGGAAAATGTGAGGTTGGCGTTTCATCTACCCATGATGCAAGGTGATGAACGCCCCTACACAAGAAGGGTCAACTTCAATCAAAGGTTGGACCAAGTCCTAATGGACATTTGTGTGGAAGGCGCCCAATGGAGAGTAGACTCCAAAGGCAAACCAGTCCAACTAAGAAGACTGGACCTCAAGCCTGTAGCTAGAGGATGGTTGGAGTTCATCCAAAGATCCATCATCCCTACAAGCAACCGATCTGAAGTTACTGTGGATCGGGCCATCATGATTCATAGCATCATGATTGGAGAGGAAGTGGAAGTTCATGAAGTCATATCCAATGAACTCTACAAAATAGCCGACAAGCCTTCATACATGGCACGGCTAGCCTTCCCCCACCTCATATGCCATCTATGTTATTCAGCCGGAGTTATCATAGATGGAGATGTCTCCATTGAAGAAGACAAGCCCATCACCAAGAAAAGGATGGAGCAAACAAGGGAAGTTCCTCACGGCCCTCAAGAAGAACATGAGGAAGTTCATCATCAACAAATACCTCAAGGAATGCACTTTCCTCCCAACAACTATTGGGAGCAACTTAGTACCTCTTTGGAAGACTTGAGTCATAATGTTGAACAACTAAGGGTGGAACACCATGAACACGCCCTCACTCTCCAAGAAATAAGAGAAGATCAAAGAGCAATGAGGGAGGAGCAACAAAGGCAAGGAAGGGACATAGAAGAGTTGAAGAACATCATTGGTCCTTCAAGAAGAAGACGCCACTAGAGGTGGATTCATTCCTTGTTCTTTATTTTCTTTCTGTTTTCGGTTTTTAAGTATTGTGTTTATCTATGTTTTTGTGTCTCTACTTCATGATCATTAGTGTGTAACCATGCCTTAAAGCTATGAATAAAATCCATTAGTCTTTCACCTCTCTTAAAAGAAAAATGTTTTAATTCAAAAGAACAAGAAGTACATAATTTTTGAATTTATTAGTGAATTTAATTTAATTATATTGATGTGGTGGCAATAATTTTTGTTTTCTGAATGAATGAATGAACAGTGCATATTTTTGATCTTGTTGTTTATGATTGTTAAAATTGTTGGTGCTTGAAAGAATGATGAACAAAGAGAAATGTTATTGATGATCTGAAAAACATCATGAAATTGATTCTTGAAGCAAGAAAAAGCAGTGAAAAAAAAAAGTGGCAAAAATTTTAAAGCAAGGACCCAAGGCTTTGAGCATTAATGGATAGGAGGGCCCAAGGAAATTAAAATCCAGGCCTAAGCGGCTAAATCAAGCTGTCCCTAACCATGTGCTTGTGTCATGAAGGTCCAAGTGAAAAGCTTGAGACTGAATGGTTAAAGTCGTGATCCAAAGCTAAAGAGTGTGCTTAAGAGCTCTGGACACCACTAACTGGGGACTTTAGCAAAGCTGAGTCACAATCTGAAAAGGTTCACCCAGTTATGTGTCTGTGGCATTTGTGTATCCGGTGGTAATACTGGAAGACAAAGTGCTTAGGGCCACAGCCAAGACTCATAAGTAGCTGTGTTCAAGAATCAACATGCCTAACTAGGAAAGTCAATAACACTATCTGAAATTCTAAGTTCCTAGAGACGCCAATCACTCTGAACTACAAAGGAAAAAGTGAGATGCCAAAACTGTTCAGAAGCAAAAAGCTACAAGTCCCGCTCATGTAATTAAATTAATATTCATTGATATTTTGGACTTTATAGTATATTCTCTTCTTTTTATCCTATTTGATTTTCAGTTGCTTGGGGACAAGCAACAATTTAAGTTTGGTGTTGTGATGAGCGGATAATTTATACGCTTTTTGGCATTGTTTTCATATAGTTTTTAGTAAGTTTAAGCTACTTTTAGGGATGTTTTCATTAGTTTTTATGTTAAATTCACATTTCTGGACTTTACTATGAGTTTGTATGTTTTTCTGTGATTTCAGGTAAATTCTGACTGAAATTGAGGGATTTGAGCAAAACTCTGAAGAAGGCTGACAAAAGGACTGCTGATGCTGTTGGATTCTGACCTCCCTGCACTCGAAATGAATTTTCTGGAGCTACAGAACTCCAATTGGCGCGCTCTCAACGGCGTTGGAAAGTAGACATCCAGGGCTTTCCAGCAATATATAATAGTCCATACTTTATTCGAAGAATGACGACGTAACTTGGCGTTAAACGCCAAGTACACGCTGCTGTCTGGAGTTAAACGCCAGAAAAACGTCATGATCCGGAGTTGAACGCCCAAAACACGTCATAACCTGAAGTTTGACGCCAAGAAATGCCTCTACACGTGGATTAATCAAGCTCAGCCCAAGCATACACCAAGTGGGCCCCGGAAGTGGATTTATGCATCAATTACTTACTCATGTAAACCCTAGTAGCTAGTCTAGTATATATAGGACATTTATCTATTGTATTAGACATCCTGGATTGTATTTTGAATCCTGTGATCACATTAGAGGGGGCTGGCCATTCGGCCATGCCTGAACTTTTTGCTTATGTATTTTCAACGGTGGAGTTTCTGCACACCATAGATTAAGGGTGTGGAGCTCTGCTGTACCTCAAGTATTAATGAAGTTCTATTATCTTTTATTCAAGTCTCTCTTATTCTTATTCCAAGATATTCATTCGTACCCAAGAACATGATGAATGTTATGAGTCAGATTACCCTCATTATCATTCTCACTTATGAACGCGCGTGATTGACAACCACTTCCGTTCTACATGCAACAGAGCTTGAATGTGTATCTCTTAGATTCCCGAACAGAATCTTCGTGGTATAAGCTAGATAGATGGCGGCATTTATGAGGATCCGGAAAGTCTCACCTTGTCTGTGGTATTCCGAGTAGGATCCTGGGAATCCGGAAAGTCTCACCTTGTCTGTGGTATTCCGAGTAGGATTCCGGTAATGAATGACTGTGATGTGCTTCAAACTTTAACCTGCTGGGCGTTAGTGACAGACGCAAAAGAGGGATTCTATTCCAGTAGGAGCGGGAACCAACCGGTGATTAGCCGTACTGTGACAGAGTGCGTGCATTAGTTTTCACTGCGAGGATGGGATGTAGCCATTAGCCATGGGTGATGCCTCCAGACTGGTTAGCTGTGCGAGTGACAGCCGCACAGGGTATTTCCCCGAGAGGAAGAAAGTAGCCACAGTTGATGGTGAACCCCTATACAAAGCTTGCCATGGAAAGGAGTAAGAAGGATTGAATAAAAGCAGTAGGAGAGCAGGCGTCCTTGAGCTCTACAGCATCTCCATCCCCTTATCTGAAATTCCCACCAATGAATCTGCATAAGTGTTCTATCCCTTTTATTGTTTAATTCCTTAACTTGCATTTTTCGAAAACCCATAAACAATTTTAATCTGCCTGACTGAGATTTACAAGGTGACCATAGCTTGCTTCATACCAACAATCTCTGTGGATTCGACCCTTACTCACGTAAGGTTTATTACTTGGACGACCCAGTAAACTTGCTGGTTAGTTGAACGGAGTTGTGAATTCAACCAGTGCCATAATAATGATTTCATACAAAGACAAACAACTTGAAGAGAATATGGATCACAATTTCGTCCACCAGTAGGGTTTATGGGGAAGAGTGGATGAATGTGAGTGGTGAAGAGGTGATAGGGAAGAGAGATTGAGGTGATTCGTGAAGGGTTTTGGGGAAGAGTGTTATTGGATTATGTGAAGAGGAGAGAAGGTGAGTTGAGGTAGGTGGGAATCCTGTGGGGTCCACAGATCCTGAGATGATCCTGTGGGGTCCACAGATCCTGAGGTGTCAAGGATTATCATCCCTGCACCAATGAGGCATGTAAAACGCCCTCTACATGCCATCCTGGTGTTCAACGCCAGATTGATGCTTGTTTTTGGCGTTGAACGCCAGCTTCATGCTTGTTTTGGGCATTCAACGCCCATTTGCAGCATGTTTTTGGCGTTGAACGCCGATTTCATGCTTGTTTCTGGCGTTCAGCGCCAGCTTTCCTTAGGGTGTATTCCTGGCGTTTAAACACCAGAATGCTGCTTGTTTCTGGCGTTCAACGCCAGATCTATGCTCTGTTCTGGCGTTGAACGCCCGCCAAATGCTCCTTATTGGCATTTAAACGCCAGTAAGCTCTTCCTCCAGGGTATGCTTTTTCTTCTACTGTTTTTGATTCTGTTTTTAATTTTCATATTTATTTTGTGACTCCACATGATCATGAACCTAATAAAACATAAAAGAACAATAAAAGAAAAATAAAGTTAGATAAATAAAAATTAGGTTGCCTCCCAATAAGCGCTCCTTTAATGTCACTAGCTTGACAGTGGGCTCTCATAGAGCCTCACAGGTGATCAGGTCAATGTTGTAGACTCCCAACACCAAACTTAGAATTTGGATGTGGAGATTCAACACCAAACTTAGAGTTTGGCTGTGGCCTCCCAACACCAAACTTAGAGTTTGATTGTGGGGGCTCTGTTTGACTCTGTACTAAGAGAAGCCTTTTCATGCTTCCTCTCCTTGTTAAAGAAGAACACCCTTGGGTCTTAAACACAAGGTAGTCCCCATTCAATTGAATGACTAATTCTCCTCTGTTAACATCTATCACAGCTCCTGCTGTGGCTAGGAAAGGTCTTCCAAGGATGATGCATTCATCCTCCTCCTTCCTAGTGTCTAAGATTTTGAAATCAGCAGGGATGTAAAGGCCTTAAACTTTCACTAACACGTCCTCTACCAATCCATAAGCTTGTCTTACTGACTTGTCTGCCATTTGCAATGAGAATATGGCAGGCTGTACCTCAATGATCCCCCGCTTCTCTATTACGGAGAGTGGCATAAGATTTATGCCTGACCCTAGGTCACATAGAGCCTTCTCAAAGGTCATGGTGCCTATGGTAAAGGGTATTAAGAATTTGCCAAGATCTTGTCTCTTTTGAGGTAAAGTTTGCTGAACCCATGTATCTAGTTTACTAATGAGCAAGGGAGGTTCACCTTCCCAAGTCTCATTACCAAACAACTTGGCATTTAGCTTCATGATGGCTCTTAGATATTGAGCAACTTGCTCTCCAGTTACATCTTCATCCTCTTCAGAGGAAGAATAGTTTTCAGAGCTCAGGAATGGCAGAAGGAGATTTAATGGAATCTCTATGGTCTCTATATGAGCTTGAGATTCCTTTAGGTCCTCAATAGGGAACTCCTTCTTGCTTGAGAGACGTCCCATGAGGTCTTCCTCATTGGGATTCACGTCCTCTCCTTCCTTTCTAAGTTCGCCATGTTGATTATGTCAATGGCCGTGCACTCTCTTTTTGGATTCTCTTTAGTGTTGCTTGGAAGAGTACTAGGAGGAGTTTCAGTGATTTTCTTACTCAGCTAGCCCACTTGTGCCTCCAAATTTCTTATGGAGGACCTTATTTCACTCATGAAACTTAAAGTGGCCTTAGACAGATCAGAGACTAAGTTTGCTAAATTAGAGGTGCTCTGCTCAGAATTCTCTGTCTGTTGCTGAGAAGATGATGGAAAAGACTTGCTATTGCTGAGCCTATTTCTTCCACCATTATTAAAGCCTTATTGAGGCTTTTGTTGATCCTTCCAGGAGAAATTTGGATGATTTCTCCATGAAGAATTATAGGTGTTTCCATAAGGTTCACCCATGTAATTTACCTCTGCCATTGCAGAGTTCTCAGGATCATAAGTTTCTTCTTCAGAAGAGGCCTCTTTAGTACTGTTGGATGCATTTTGCCATCCATTCAGACTTTGAGAAATCATGTTGACTTGCTGAGTCAACATTTTTTCTGAGCCAATATGGCATTTAGAGCATCAATTTCAAGAACTCCCTTCCTCTGAGGCATTCCATTATTCACAGAATTCCTCTCAGAAGTGTACATGAACTGGTTATTTGCAACCATGTCAATAAGTTCTTGAGCTTCTGCAGGTGTTTTCTTTAGGTGAATGGATCCACCTGCAGAATGGTCCAATGACATCTTGAAAAACTCAGATAGATCATAATAGAATATATCCAGAATGGTCCACTCTGAAAGCATGTCAGAAGGACACCTTTTGGTCATCTATTTGTATCTTTCCCAAGCTTCATAGAGGGATTCACCATCTTTTTGTTTGAAAGTCTGAACATCCACTCTAAGCTTGCTCAGCTTTTGAGGAGGAAAGAACTTATCCAAGAAGGCCGCGACCAGCTTATCCCATGAGTCTAGGCTATCTTTAGGTTGTGAATCCAATCATGTTCTAGCTCTGTCTCTTACAGCAAAAGGGAAAAGAATGAGCCTGTAGACTTCAGGATCTACTCCATTAGTCTTAACCGTCTCACAGATCTGTAAGAACTCAGTTAAAAACTGGTAGGGATCTTCTGATGGAAGTCCATGGAACTTGCAGTTCTGTTGCAGTAGAGCAACTAGTTGAGGTTTCAGCTCAAAATTGTTTGCTCCAATGGCAGGGATTAGGATGCTTCTTCCATCAAAATTGGAAGTAGGTGTAGTGTAATCACCAAACATCCTCCTTGCATTATTATTTTTGACTGCCATCTCCTCTTCCTTTTCGAAAATTTCTGTAAGGTTGTCTCTGGATTGTTGTAATTTAGCTTCTCTTAGTTTCCTCTTCAAAGTCCTTTCAGGTTCAGGATCTGCTTCAACAAGAGTATTCTTGTCCTTGCTCCTTCTCATATGAAAAAGAAGGGAACAGAAAAGAATAATAGGAATCCTCTTTACCACAGTAGAGAGATTCCTTTATGTTAGTAGAAGAAGAAAGGAATAGAAGAAGGAAGAAGTAAGAATCCAAACACAAGGGTGAAGATAGGTTCAGATTCTTGAGATGAAGAGAAGTGTTAGTAAATAAATAAATAAATAAAAGAAGATGAGGGGGAGAGAATTCGAAATTAATTTTGAAAAAGGGTTAGTGATTTTCGAAAATTAAGAGAAGAAATAAAATTAAAATAAAAATTTGAAACAATTAATTAATTAAAAAAATTTTGAAAAAGAAAGAGATGATTTTCAAAAATTAGAGAGGGAAAAGTAGTTAGGTGGTTTTGAAAAAGATAAGAAACAAACAAAATGTCAATTAATTAGTTGAAAAAGATTTAAAAATCATTTTGAAAAGATAAGAAGTTAAAAAAGATATTTTAAAATTAAATTTTTGAAAAAGATAAAAAGATATGATGGAAAAGATATTTTGAAAAAGATTTGATTTTTAATATTAAAATTTGATTACTTGACTAACAAGAAACTATAAGATATGATTCTAGAATTTAAAGATTGAACCTTTCTTAACAAGAAAGTAACAAACTTCAAATTTTTGAATCAATCACATTAATTGTTAGTAAAGTTTTCAAAATTTTGAAATAAAGATAAGAAAAAGATTTTGAAAATAAATTTTAAAAATTTCGAAAATAATAAAAAAGATGAAAAAGATTTGATTTTTGAAAAAATTTTTGAAAAGATAAGATTTTTAAATTTGAAAATTTGACTTGACTTGTAAGAAATAGCTAAGTTTTGAAAATTTTTTACTAAGTCAACTCAAATTTTTGAAATTTATGAGAGAAAAAAGGAAAATATATTTTTTTATTTTTGAATTTTGAATGATGAGAGGAAAAAAAACATAAAAATGACCCAAAACATGAAAATTTGTGGATCAAAACCAATGATGCATGCAAGAACACTATGAATGTCAAGTTGAACACCAAGAACACTTTGAAGATCATGATGAACATCAAGAACTTATTTTTGAAAAATTTTTGATGCAAAGAAAACATGCAAGACATCAAACTTAGAAATCTTTAATGCTTAAACACTATGAATGCAAAAATGCATATGAAAAACAACAAAAAACACAAAACAAGAAAACATCAAGATCAAACAAGAAGACTTACCAAGAACAACTTGAAGATCATGAAGAACACTATGAATGCATGAATTTTCGAAAAATGCAAGAATAAGATGAATATGAAATTGACACCAAACTTAAAACATGACACTAGACTCAAACAAGAAACACAAAATATTTTTGATTTTTTTTCCATTTTATAATTTTTGTATATATTTTTCAAAAAACATATAGGAAAAAGAAAATAAGAAATTCAACATTTTTAAGAAGAATTCTAGGAATCTTTCAATGTTAGCCTAAAGCTCCAATCCACGGGTTGGACATGGCTTAGTAGCCAGCCAAGCTTCAGCAGGGCATTACATGCATTGTGGTGATTAGTTGAAGCCTTAGTCCAAAAGAATTTAGACATGGCTTTATAGCTAGCCAGGCTTCAACATGTTTCATGAAACTCTAGAATCCATTCTTAAGAATTTTGAAAAATTTTTGAAAACAGGTGGGAAAAAAAATTTTTTTGAAAGATTTTTGAAAAATTTTTGACAATAAAACAAAAAAGAAAATTACCTAGTCTGAACAACAAGATGAACCGTCAGTTGTCCAAACTCGAACAATTCCCGGCAACGGCGCCAAAAACTTGGTAGGCAAAATTGTGATTTCTGATAATGGCATTCATGTTCGTTCTCTCCCTGGTAATGGCGCCAAAAACTTGGTGCATGATACCATGGTCTAAACATAACTTCACAACTTCGCACAACTAACCAGCAAGTGCACTGGGTCATCCAAGTAATAAACCTTACGTGAGTAAGGGTCGATCCTATGGAGATTGTTGGTATGAAGCAAGCTATGGTCATCTTGTAAATCTCAGTTAGGCGGATAATAAATGATTATGGAGTTTTCGAATAATAATAATAAATAAACAGAAAATAAAGATAGAAATACTTATGTAGATCATCGACGGGAATTTCAGATAGGCATATGAAGATGTTGTGCTCCTTCTGAATCTCTGCTTTCCTACTGTCTTCATCCAATCCTTCTTACTCCTTTCCATGACAAGCTGTATGTAAGGCATCATCGTTGTCAATGGCTACATCCCATCCTCTCAGTGAAAAAGGTCCAAATGCTCTGTCACGGCACGGCTAATTATATGTCGATTCTTGATCATGTCGGAATAGAATCCATTAATTCTTTTGTGTTTGTCATCACGCCCAACAATCGCGAGTTTGAAGCTCGTCACAGTCATTCAATCCCTGAATCCTACTCGAAATACCACAGACAAGGTTTAGACTTTCTGGATTCTCATGAATGCCACCATCAATTCTAGCTTATATCACGAAGATTCTGATTAAGGAATCCAAGAAATATGCGTTTGGTCTAAGGTAGAACGGAGGTGGTTGTTGATGAGCGGATAATTTATACGCTTTTTGGCATTGTTTTTAGTATATTTTAGTTAGTTTTTATTATATTTTTATTATTTTTTAGTTAAAATTCACTTTTCTGGACTTTACTATGAGTTTGTGTGTTTTTCTGTGATTTCAGGTATTTTCTGGCTGAAATTGAGGAACCTGAGCAAAAATCTGATGCAGAGGCTAAAAAGGACTGCAGATGCTGTTGGATTCTGACCTCCCTGCACTCGAAGTGAATTTTCTGGAGTTACAGAAGCTCAATTGGCGCGCTCTCAATTGCGTTGGAAAGTAGACATCCTGAGCTTTCCCACAATGTATAATAGTTCATACTTTGCCTGAGATTTGATGTCCCAAATTGGCGTTCCAAATCAGCTCAAAACTGCCCGGCGTTAAACGCCGAAACTGGCACAAGAATGGGAGTTAAACGCTCAAACTGACACAAAAGCTAGCGTTTAACTCCAAGAAGAGTCTCTACACGAAAATGCTTCAATGCTCAGCCCAAGCACACACAAAGTGGGCCCAGAAGTGGATTTTTATGTCATTTACTCATTTCTGTAAACCCTAGCTACTAGTTCTCTATAAGTAGGACCTTTTGCTATTGTATTTGAGTCTTTTGATCACTTGAATCTTTTGATCATGTTTTTATGATTGAACCCTCCTTGGGAGGCTGGCCATTCGGCCATGCCTAGACCTTGTTCTTATGTATTTTCAACGGTGGAGTTTCTACACACCATAGATTAAGGTGTGGAGCTCTGTTGTACCTCGAGTATTAATGCAATTACTATTGTTCTTCTATTCAATTCAGCTTATTCTTGTTCTAATATATTCATTCGCACCCAAGAACATGATGAATGTGATGATTATGTGACGCTCATCATCATTCTCACTTATGAACGCGTGCCTGACAACCACTTCCGTTCTACAAGCAAACAAGGCTTGAATGTTTATCTCTTAGATTTCTTAATCGGAATCTTCGTGGTATAAGCTAGAATTAATGGCGGCATTCAAGAGAATCCGGAAGGTCTAAACCTTGTCTGTGGTATTCTGAGTAGGATTCAAGGATTGAATGACTGTGACGAGCTTCAAACTCGCGATTGTGGGGCGTTAGTGACAGACGCAAAAGAATCACTGGATTCTATTCCGACATGATCGAGAACCGACAGCTGAATAGCCGTGCTTTGACAGAGCGCGTTGAACATTTTCACTGAGAGGATGGAAGGTAGCCATTGACAATGGTGAAACCCTACATACAGCTTGCCATAGAAAGGAGTAAGAAGGATTAGATGAAGACAGTAGGAAAGCAGAGAGACGGAAGGGACAAAGCATCTCCATACACTTATCTGAAATTCTCACCAATGAATTACATAAGTATCTCTATCTTTATTTTATGCTTTATTCATAAATCACCTATAACCATTTGAATCTGCCTGACTGAGATTTACAAGATGACCATAGCTTGCTTCATACCAACAATCTCCGTGGGATCGACCCTTACTCGCGTAAGGTTTATTACTTGGACGACCCAATGCACTTGCTGGTTAGTTGTGCGAAGTTGTGATAAAGAGTTGAGATTGCAATTGTGCGTACCATGTTGATGGCACCATTGATGATCACAATTTCGTGCACCAGTTGTCAGTCATGCGTTCATAGGTGAGAATGATTATGAGTGTCATGGATCATCACATTCGTCATGGTGAAGTGCAATGAATATCTTAGAACAGGAATAAACTGAATTGAATAGAAAATAGTAGTAATTGCATTAAAACTCGAGGTACAGCAGAGCTCCACACCCTTAATCTATGGTGTGTAGAAACTCCACTGTTGAAAATACATAAGTGATGAAGGTCCAGGCGTGGCCGAATGGCCAGCACCCAAAACGTGATCACAGGGTCAAAAATACAATCCAGGATGTGGTAAAAAAGACACTAGTACAATAGTAAAAAGTTCTATTTATACTAAAACTAGCTACTAGGGTTACAGAGATAAGTGATTGATGCAGAAATCCACTTTCGGGGCCCACTTGGTGTGTGCTTGGGCTGAGTTTAAGCTTTACATGTGCAGAGGCTTCTTTTGGAGTTGAACGCCAAGTTGTAACGTGTTTTTGGCGTTCAACTCTGGTTCGTGATGTGTTTCTGGCGTTTGATTCCATAATGCAGCATGGAACTGGAGTTGAGCGCCAGTTTGCGTCGTCTAATCTCAAATAAAGTATGGACTATTATATATTGCTGGAGAGCTCTGGATGTCTACTTTCCAACGCCGTTGAGAGCGCGCCATTTGGAGTTCTGTAGCTCCAGAGAATCTATTTCGAGTGCGGGGAGGTCAGATTCCAACAGCATCAGCAGTCCTTTGTCAACCCTTTATCAGAGTTTTGCTCAGGTCCCTCAATTTCAGCCAGAAAATACTTGAAATCACAGAAAAATGCAAAACTCATAGTAAAGTCCAGAAATGTGAATTTTGCATAAAAACTAATGAAAACATCCCTAAAAGTAGCTAGATCCTACTAAAAACTACCTAAAATCAATGTCAAAAAGCGTATAAATTATCCGCTCATTAGAGCCCAACGGAACAAAAGCGGTGTGACAGAAGTGGAATAAAGGCAACGTAGTTGAGGTGATTCAACAAGTTACGGCTGTAAAGATGATTTGCGATGGCGGTGGAGCAGCCGGGACGATGACTGAGCAGATTCTAAGGCGGTGATGGAACGGCGACACTAGGACGCGGCGACGACACAACTTGAAGAAGAGAAAAGAGTTGGAGGCTTAGGGCTTTCTGGGTTTGGGAAATGAGGAAGACGAAGATGATGGTAGCCGAGCTCGAGGAAAAAGTTGCGCACTTGCAACTAGTGTGAGAGTGAACAGGGTTTTTTCTTTGGAGAACACCCACGAACGGGTTGACGGAGAGAAGCCCCTGACTGCAACGGATGGCAGCAGTAGCTCACTCCTTGCAGTTTGCGGTAGTGGTAAAGGCTAGAGTTTCCGTTTTTCGTTGGAAGAGAAAAGCTTTAAGCTTGTTCTACTTTATGTGGGGAGAAGGAATGAGATGGGAGACGGGGATCTAGAGCTGGGAGAAGCGACTTCACGTGTGCTTTCTTTCTCTTTTTTTTTTTCAATAAGTGAAACCACATCATTAGGAAAATCTAAATTTTTAGTGGAACCTTTTTGCCACGCTTTTTAGGAGTGCTGAAACAGATAGAGGAAATAGGGACGTTTCAAAAATTTGACGGTAAAAAGAATATTTTTGCCACACTTTAAAAGCGTGCCTATTTCTTTCTATGGCCACGCTTTTGAAGCGTGGCAAAAAAAGGGGAACCAATCTCTAAAGAATTCTCATCCTCATAAAAGCGTGGCCATTGACCTTTTCAGCACGCTTTTAAAACATGACAAAAAAAAACGTAGTTAAATCTCTAATCAATTGCCATCCTTATAAAAATGTAGCAATTGTCTCCAAAAACGTGACCAAAAAAAGTGTGGCGGAGATGCATTTTTTCTTGTAGTACCATTACCAAGTCTGGAGACCCTCCACTTTATTATTTTTTTGGTGTTTATTTTTCCATTTGATTTTATGTTTGTAGACTTTCTTTATGAACAATAACATTATTTGCGCAGGTCCGATTAAGTATTAACATGATATTCCAGTTTTCCTGCAACTATTTTAGGTTTTATAATTTTCGATCTAATTCTTTTTTTATATCTTGTTTTCCATTTGCATTAGTTTGCAATTTTTTCTTTTATAATAAGGACTAAAGGACTAACAGTGCCTACCTTCTCACAAATCTATCAACTATAAATGTTTCAAAACTTATACGAGCAAGCATTCTCCATTCTATTCTCCTTTAATTTCAATTTTTCTATTTGCATTGCAATCGCTTTTTTCTTAAAATAGAATTAACACTGTATGCACAAGAAATTATATGAGTGTGGGAAAGGAGATGAAAGAGGAACATATGATTTTCGAGTTCACATGAGATACATTAGTCTTAACTACAAAATTGTAGATTCAACTGCAATACAAATATGTGACCTATGAAATAATAAAGTTTTATTTCATTTATATTTTAGTATCGATATATGCATATTAATATTTTTATCTATGAAAATTAACTTTACTAAATTTAGAAAATTATGTTTATAACATAACTTTTATAATTTTAATTTTGGGAACTAATTGACTTACTATTTTTAATTTCTTTTATATTTTTTTAAATTGATTTGAAAAAATTTAAATGTTGAAAAATTAAAAAATACGAAAAAAACAGTAAAAATTAATCTATGACCAAATATAATTTTAAGATAATTTACACAACTAAATAATTTAGAGCTCAATATTACATAAATACAACAAATAGAAAATAGTTATATTCGGATAATCGGATTCTACTTCTTTTGATAGTAACGGTTTATGCTTTTCTTTATTTTTTACGTAACCGCTAGTTAGAGTAGCGGTCTACATACAATTTTTAAAAATTCTAAAGGCCGTAACAATTTTTATAAATTAAAAATTGCAGGGATAGAGTTAGATAAAATATTAAATGAAGGCCAAAAATATTTACACAATAAAATAAAATTAAAATAAAATAGACAACTAAACTAAATTTATATATAATTTATATGTAAAAAATTAAAATTTGGAGGCGATGCCATAGTGTAATGTGTTTCCAATGCCAGTAAAAAGTAACCCAGCCAATCGTATCCCCTCTCTATGTAGACCCCCGGTGCGGCTGCCCGGCTGAGAAGTAGGTCCCAAATGTAACAATTTTGTAAAAAATTAGAGCCCTCCCCCCGGCTGAGAAGTAGGTCCCAAATGTAACAATTTTCTATTTGTTATATTTGTGTAATATTGAACTCTAAATTATTTAATTGTATAAATTACTCATATTTTTATTTATAATTATTTCATATTGTGATTATTAAAATAAATATAAATATCCTAGTTAAAAACATTAATAAAACTCTAGCATAAAGATTAAAACTAATCGTATAAAACTAATTAATCCAACCTCCATATATAATGCATGTTAATTTGGAAAGCATGTGAGTTTAATTTCAAAAGGGTTAGTGGATAGTATTTTGTCAAGTTATCCTATAACAATCCTTTAAAAGAAGGTTTATTCAGTAGTGGAATATGCTACGTGGCATCCTCTAGATTTTTTTAAATTTTTTATGTATGATCATTATTACAATAACACCCATGATCAAATCATCCTCATTTTACTACTCTTCTGAATATCGTGCCTACTTTTCTCATCATCCTTTACAGCTTTCTTTACGTTTACACACCCTAAAATTTCAAATTTCGAATTCAAAATCAATTAAAAAGAAAATTCATTCCCAATTTTCCATCATCTGCGTTCTCCGTCCTCTGTTTCCTTTCTTCTCTCTTCCTCCTCTTCTTCATCGATTCTTCTCCTTCATCATCCGTTCCTCTTTTTTTTTTTCCCTTTTTCCGTTCGTTTTTTCTTCCTATTCCTAATCTAAATTGGAGATGGAGAAAGTTTATGTACTCACCAAGGCAGAGGATGTCATTGTACCTGATGGCTCTAACTTTCAGGGGAGTCGTCGCGGTGGAGCAACGCCAGCGGTGGTGGTAGGGTTACGGCAGTGGATGAGGAGCCGATTGCTATGGTGGTGGACGATGGTATGGCGTGGTGGTCGCCGTCGGTGAGGTGGAGTTCGTGGTAATCATCGATGTGTGGTGATGGATACGAAAGAGGAAGCGGCGGAAGAAAGCATATAGCTGGAAAGTAGTGAGTCGCGGCCATAGGGAGCACATGTAGTGAGAGCACAGCAGCGACGACCAGAACAGAACCGTGAGATCTAATCGGCGTTCAGAACAGATTTGCATGGTTGTTATTTTTTTGTTTTAATTAATTAATTAGATAAATTATGTAAATGATTATTATTTGCTTAATCTACAAATTTTATTGTTTGAAAATTTAAATTTTGAATTGAAAATTAATTTGAAAAAAAAAAATCATTTGTATATGTTCATTTTCATTATCCGCACAAATTATATTTTCCAATTTTTTCTTCTCATCATTCTTGCTCTCGCTCTCTAATACTGGGAGCTGTAGTATTCCACCGCAAAATCAAATCGGCTACTGTTTGTGAAACATGGTTTGGTATCTCCCTTTTGAGTTTTGATCATGAAATTTGATAAATGTCTTGATTTTACTCACTGTTAAAATTACTTATAGGCAATCCTTTTTTCTTCCTTTTTGGAACTTTAGTTATTTCTAACTTTAGTGCTTAATAATTAATATATTATTTTATTTGTTGTGCATCTATTGCACTGAGTTACATATTTTTTAAACACATCTATATTTGGACAATCCCTCAACTACCTTTAGTTATTTCATTGTTAGATCAAACACATAATATGCTCAACTACCTATATCTATGATAAGATAGTGTTGAAGTTTCTGGTGTTTTCATGATAGGTTGAATGGTGGATCTAAATAGAGCAGGGCACCTTTGCTTGAGATAGTTTCCGAGCCTTATATAAAAACCGGTATTGAAGCAGTAGAGCATGCAGCAGAAATATGGAGATCGGTTCGGTATTTGGGAGTGAGCAATGGCAATATGTAAGAAGGATCTCTTCGTTACATTGTTATACTCCTTGCAATTGAAATAAATTTTGTGATCTTAGTCGTTGTGATTTTTACTAATGTCAATCTTAGTATATGTACTATCTAAATATCTTATTAGATATAGCAAATTCTCTTCTCTATATAAGGATCTAATTAAATAAGAAGCTAATTTATTTTTTTATTTTAATGCAGCCCCAAACATATATCACCAACGTAAAAAGTGCAAATGTATGTCTCAATGTTTATTCTTAAGCTTTTGAATATCACAAATTGTATTGCAGGGTCAGCAGACAATACACTAAAATTTTGGGATTTAGAATCCTTTGAAATGATTGGATCTACTAGACAAGAGGTTTCTCATTTAGTGTCGTGTGAGTCATGGTGTTAGCAATAGCAATTATTGGTGGGTTTGGATTCTACAATTTCTCTCTTTTAAATGTTCTTATTGTGCATTATTTTCTTTTTTCAGGTTCACCCCATGATGTACAAGCACACATATAGTGGAGGTCATGGTTCTCTATGAATTTTGGTAGATATTTTTGCTTAGTGTTTCATTTATAGTTCCTTTTCAACATGTTGATTTTACTAAAGTTATTTGAGATCTGATTTCTAACAACCAGAACTTACTAACAATAGAAATGGGTACGTTACCAGACAGCAAAGCTTCAAAGGCTTCTCCATAGTGCAATATGAAGACAAGATCCATGGGTGTGAAGAATTCCACTAAGAAAACTATTAGAAGGAATCACAAATAAGTGGTAATTTGTTTTCCCAATTAATTTACTGATAGTTGTCATTTACTTATGAGATTTTTGTTGGTTTGTTCGGTAGTTTTTTGATTTGTTCTTTTGTCATTTAGTTATTTCAGCAGGATTCAAGCTATGAACAAGAAGATTTACCTTAAGTTACCAAGAATAAACCACCAGTTTCTTCCTTCAAATTGCTAAAGAGCAATGAAACCTTCATCTTTTCGTTTTGTGGATGACTGCTGTTATAATATACATATAATTCAGACATTTATCTATTTATTTTTTAAAGATATGTTCTTTAACTACTTTGCTATTGATTTTATATTGCTTATGGTTGTTCTGTTATTCTGTTTTGCTATGCTATCATATACATAAATATTGAGAATTTACTATTAACTATTAAGTGACGACTAATTATAAAAAATTATAATAAATAATAAATAATCTTATTTCATTGATATTCTTATATAAATAACACTCATTATTGGTTCCTCTCTAAAAGAAGGTGATCAAGATGATAAATATGTATCTTCATGCTTTTCATGCTAAGACATTTAGCTTCTTTCTTTAATTTTTTTTTCAGGTAAAAAAGAAGGTGGAACTCTTGGAGTCCAGGATCTGGCATATTTTCTTGCAACAGCCAACTTTATGGGATCTCCAAGCTCCCATTTAGATCTGTGGTACTCTAACTTCTTACAATCCCTGATTCTACTGCTTTCTTTATTAATAACAGGTGAATATATACACTTTTGTGCATCCCTTACTCTATTGCTTTCTTTGTTGCAATTCCTTTTGTTTCGGTCTTCTTCCTTTCTTTTTAGAGTTGGCATTTGATTGATGGGTTATTGCGTTTATTTTTTATTTTTATTTTTTTTAATAGTGGTTTTATATTGTTTTAATTTGAGAGTGACATTGCTATTATATTTTTCAATATATTTTTTAAGCATATTTTAAAATCTTGATTTTCATTTCATATAACTTCTCTTTAATCTTATTTTACCAATACATTATAGACTAAGATTCTTAATACCCCTCCTTTTGAAACTCCATTTTTATTCTGTTATCTTTTTCTTAGGCTTTAGAATAAGATTGGGTTCTATTTTGATGTGAAGTATTTCGAGCATATCGCTTGATAGTAAATTTGATGATGTTGATAAGTTCCTTTCTGCATTCACATGGATTGATGAGAATGAACATTAAACCTATATCTACATTAATTTGAATAAACAAGTAACTGAGTAAGTTTCCATAAGATTCCTTAGTGGTGTCACTTTGTGTATGTTCTATTATGTTGTCATTAATTATTCATTTTAATTATGCCTGTCTAAATATTTTATATCTGATTTGGTTAGTAAGCATGGTTCCAAGACTTTAAATATCCTCATGAAGGAACCGTATATCATTCTAGATTATCAAGGGGAAAAAAAGAAGAAAAATTGCTTTCTTTAGTGTGCATGCAAGAAATCTTTTGATATCTCATTCATACATAAGCAAGATTCTACTTTTTAAGGAGGAAAAGAAAACAGAACGAAGAACAAATAAAACACAGAATTTGACTGTCTTTAGTTTCTTTTTCCTCACTTGAGAGCAGATGCTTAAAACAGGACATAGTTGAACTTATTAATAAAATTAACAGATCCTCCATTACCATTCAGTTTATTAATAAGATTTGAAGAATTACAAATGGGACACTATTTTATGTGTGGGTGACTTCGTTCTGGTTTGTTTCCTTTTTAGATTAATGATATGTATCAATTGCTTCGCAACATTAGTATTTGATATTCTTCTTTCAGTGGTTATGTTTTAGTTCGATGAGGTGGATTTGACTGGCACAAAGTTTGAATATTTATGGTTTGGAGTGAACATTTATGATTTGTTGAGATGGTGATTTGTCTCTTTATCTTGAAAAATGTATGTTTGGCAAATATATGCATTTAAACCATTTTACAATTTTTCTTTCGAAATCCTCTGTTCCTATAGAATTAAGATAGTTCTTTCTTAGACTCTTTCATTTATGAGAATCTATTATTCTACATAATGAGAGTTTAGAGATCAACTATTTTGCATTGCGTGCATTGTGCATCCTGTTTTCTAGAAAAATAACTATTTATATTTCTTAAATGATTTAGGACTATGAAGTTCTCAAAAAACTTGCTTATGTGACTGATAAATTTGATAGGAAATTCCTTGAGCAATTACGTGAGTAAGAAGATTCAGTACTTCGTTATACTTAATGTTCTATGCTCTTTTTTTTCCTTTGTACTTAGTGTTCAATGCTTTTTTTCTTTTTCATTTTCGTTGATGTGCCTTCTCCTATTTAGTTGCTTTTCAAAGAGTTGGATACTTATTTGTCTATATATTCTGACTTAATTTTTTTCTTTTTGAGGGATATAATTTTGCTTTAAAATATTGGGTTGCCATTGTTTAATTGAGTTCTTTGTTTATTACAGAAAATTCTGCACCACAATTCCTAATGATTTTAGATTCAGAAAAATTAAGCTCTCTCTCCCATATAATTTTTTTATCCACTTAGTCATTTATCAATTTATTCTATGGTTGAAATCATAATTGTGAATTTCTGACACCTAATAGTGGATTTTGTACACTTTATTCTCCAATTGGTTTCCTTTTATATTAATGGTATGTATCAATTGCTTTGCAACATTAGTGTTTGATATTCTTCTTTCAGTTGTTATGTTTTAGTTGGATGAGGTGGATCTGACTGGTGCAAAGTTTGAATATTTATGGTTTGGAGTGCATATTTATTTTTTAAAAAAAAACACGAAGTTTTTTTATCTTTTACTGCTTTAGCTTTCATTATTGTATATTCATGCTCTAACTACACAAGCTATATCTTTTCCAGCTAATTTTTGTTGAGATAGTGAATTGTCTCTTATCTTGAAAAATTTATGTTTGGCAAATATATGCATTTAAACCATTTTTTCAATTTTTCTTTTGAAAGCCTCTGTTCCTATAGAATTAAGATAATTCTTTCTTAGACTCTTCTATTTATGTGAACCTATTATTCTACATCATGAGAGTCTAGAGATCAGCCATTTTGCATTGCGTGTAATGTGCATCCTGTTCTCTAAAAAAATAGCTATTCATATTTCTTAAATGACTTAGTTATGAAGTTTTCAAAAAACTTGCTTATGTGATATATAATATTCTATGCTCTTTTGAATGTCTATAATTGTATTTTTTTTATTATCATTATTATTTTGACTGTTGCTCTATTAATGTATATTTATAATTTTACATGACTTTTGTGGTATTATGTGGTATATGAAGTTGGTGACAGTGACATTGCAATGTTAGGTGATCTTAATAGTAGGAAATGGCTCTTCCTCTCTGATGTGTGTTATTATCTATGAGACGATGACTATTAACAAGCTTTAGGGGTCAAACATATGAGTCTATATTTGTCGAAACATGTTTTTACACATAAGACAACTTTATGTTGCTCTTTCAAGAGTAAAAATCAAAATCAAGATTAAGGGTATTAGTTTAGAATAATCATTCAAGGCAAAAGATATAAATGTTGTTCGTAGACAAATTTAGTTGATTATGTATAATTTTAAATTTTATTTAATATGTAATTTTAGATATTTATATTCTTACTAATTCTAAAAGTAGAGTGATGACGTTGAATTTTTCTTTTTTTAATTAATTTGAATACTAAATTCTAAATAATAGTTGAAAGACTTATTTTTTAAAAGTATATTTTTTATATATAAATTGATCATTCTATTGTTAAAAATTTAAAAAATAAAAAAATAATTTACATCACTATAATTTTTTTTATATTTAATAATAGAATTCAGGTTATACAAATTTTGAAACTAAATACTTGGAGTTTAAAAGCAAGAATAAATTGGCTGAGAATAATATAAAATATATTTAAAATACATTTAAAGAGAACATAAGATTTTAGTATTTTTTTTAATTTTTAATAATCTATTTATTATTATAAAATTACGTAAATCAAATCATTATAAAAAATAATTTATGTATTATAAAAATTAATTATTATATATATATATGTATTAGTTAATAATATTTTATTATTTAAATTAATTAAATACTAATTTTTTGCCTTTCAATTTTAATTAACATATATAATATATCTAATATTTTTTTATTATTTTTGTGCCATTTCCGTGCATCACACGGGTGGATGCACTAGTAGTAATATAGGAAAAGGAAAAGGGCATTTATAATTTTATACATGAAAGAGAGTTTGGATTGAAAAGAAAAGGCTGAGTGGGTGCCATAGCCAATAAGAGATATGATTTGGAGGGAAAAAGAAGAAAAGAAAAGAAAAGAAAAGAAAAAAGCAACAAAGGAAGTAGGTTGCTGTGGTGGGTGGTGCAATTAAAGAAAAGGAGGAAGTGTGTGCAGAAGATGGTGGAGGATATAATTCATGAATGGTGGGGATCAGGGGAAGAGTGCTCAGAAATTCTAAGGGGGACAATAGATCTTTTTCATGCTTTCTTGAATATCACTAAGCAAATGTAGGGTCCCCTTCATTTATTTTTCTCTACCAAGAATCATCACTGTAATTTCTCTTCACATCCGATTGAATGATCTTCTGAATTGTTTACTAGATTTATCCCAACATTGTGGAGTTCAGAGTTAACACATTTCTCTAGATATGGAGACTCAATTATTGATCACTAAAATGAGTGTATATTAGTTATAAATGATCGGATGTGTTAAAGAGTAAATTTTTTAAGTGTATTTTAATAAAATATTTATAATTATTTGTTTTTATTTATTATTCACACATAAAATATATTTTAAAATAATCATATCGAATGTAGATAAATAAAAAATACCTAATTCTAAAATGAGAAGGAGAACGTGTGTTTATAATAAGAAATAAATTTATCTTAAATTATAGTAAAATATTTAAGTCAATTGAACTATTATTTATTTTTTAAAGAACTACTACCAATTTTTTTATAAAATATTTAAGGAGGCATGACCATTATCCTAATTAAACTCCGCCACGGATTGATAATGCAATCTTTCTATTAAAGAATTACATATGCCATCAATTTTTGAGAGACTAAAAAAATGCTAATTTAATAAGCCTAAATAATCAAGGGATTTTTTAAATAAAAAATTTAATTATTTTATTTATCAAAATATATAATGTATAACGTATTTATTAATTTATATTACATTTGATTTATATGAAATAATTATAAAAATAATTATAAATAAAATATATATTTATAATTACTTCGTTTACACCGTAAACGAAATATTATTTTAATTGTATTTTTTTATAATAATATACATATCTCGTTTACAGTGTAAACGAGATAATTATAAATGTATTATATTTATAAGCTATCTATATTTATTCAAATTGTACATATCATATTTATAACATAAATCAAATACATTTATAATTATTTTATTTAAATTGTAAACGAGATAAATTAATAAATACACCATAAATTAAATATTTTAATAAATAAAATAATTATTTAGTTATTTAAAAAAATCCACTCTTTTAAGTATAGAATCGAAACATGAGGATATATACGAGGAAAAGGGTAACAAAAGGTGCGATGAATCTCTCTGTTTCAAACAAAACATTACTAGCGTCCAACTTGTAACGTAGTGGTTAGTTTCGTAGCCATCAGCAGAATCGTATCGGCAGGGCACAGTCCTTTACTTTGAATGTGATGCCCGTGACCATGATCAAGTAGAACCCAACATGCATTCATTTCTTTTCAACTTCATATATAGAGTCTGGGACAGGGAAGATCTAGCACAGATGGCATATTTATATGCATCTTAAATGCTGTATTCGAGTTTAAGTCTCAGTTAAAGTTGTTAGAAAATTATTTTAATTTTTAAATTTATTTATGATGATATACATATTAATTATAATTATTTTAAATTAAATAATTTATATAATAGAGATCTTATCTATTGTTTTAAATGTTAAATTGAATAAGTTATAATTACTTTTGATTTGAAATTAAATAAGAATAAAATCAGATATTATCTTTTGTTTCTTAAATAATTATCTTTTGAATTTTAGATATATTATCTTTTGTACTTTAGATACTATTTTATTTAAGTTTTAGAGCTTAACGGTGCCATACTCAAATATAAATAGTGCTTTTAGGATTTCTGTCTCCAAGCTACCAAAGCCGCCTAACCAACTCTTTCCCCACAAAAAAAAAGTTGCAATTCAGCCTAGGAATACAGAAGACTTTGGTTGAAGAACATAAGATCCAAACTCTTTCGATCATAATTTATGTTTATGAATTCTAATACACTTCCGTATTCAAGTATTTTATTTCTTAATGATTTAACATGGATAATCTTTGGGTTAAAGAATTTTGAAAAAATTTTAACAAGTGATATTAGAGTCTTCTATGATTAAATTATTAAGAAATTATAAATTTATTTTATTTCAATTTGAATTTTAATTTGAATATGTGAAATTAGATCCAAATATATGCTACTTTTAGATTGTGTAGCACATGTTAATAAAATTAAAAGAATTTAATTAATTTTTTAATTATGAACACTGTACATCCATAGATTTAACATATTTACTATAATTTTTTTTGTATACATTGTGATTTAATCTTTGAATATGAATCCATTTTCTTTTAAAATAAAGTTCTTCGTTTGTTTAACCTTTTTTTATACCATCCTATATGGATTCATCCTATAATGATTGATTCTAATTTTAATGGATCAAAAAGTTTTTGGCATATGAATTTGTTAAACAGTTATAATTATGTTTTTTGTAAGGTCTGAAAAGATACCATTAAAATTTAATTCTTTTGCGATTTAAATATTGTTTTAATTGTTACATAAAAAAATTAGTAACAAATTGGATTATTATACCACCAACTTTATAAAGATTTGGTTTTGAAATAAATTAATTAAATGTTATGCTGACAAAGTAGCTTCTTTTGTGAAAAGATTTATTTAAAATATTAGGAATATGGTGATATGTAATTCATGCGAATATTGGTCAGCTCACATGAAGGTCTATATTTGGCCAAATTACATACATATATTGATGGTAAATACATATTTGGGTAGCTAATTAAGAATAAAGTAATGCTTATTATTTATGTGGACAATAATCTGCCCAAAGAAAGTTTATTGTTTGGCCAAATAATAAGCATTGCACACTTTTGTTTATTTTTTATTAATTATGCGGTCAATAATCGGTCTAAAGGAAGGTTATTGTTTGACCAATTAATAGAAAATATATGTGGTAATAAATAGGTTGCGAAGTTTAAGTCTAAAGAAAGGCTTAATGTGTGATAGGAATTTTGACAATATTTGATTACTGCAATAAGAGTATCACTTACAGTTAATTTTTCTATCCAAAGATTGAAAATTAATGTTGTTCTAGATATCTCAATATGAATTTTTTTATTATTTAATTAATATTTATTGTATATTTTTTTTTGTTCTAATAAAGAAACTATGGCTTCATCTACCAATGTTTTTTTTACAAATTAGTAGTATTCCTATGCTTAATGAATCAAACTTTAAAGTTTGGAAGGATACTGTGGAAATTGTTTCAGTTGTATGGATCTAGATATAGCTCTTCGAGAGGAGAAATCAACTTCCACTCTAGAAAATCTCAATGAGGTTAAAATAGAGAAGTGGGAGAGATCTAATCGAATGAGCATTATGATCATGAAACGGTCAATTTCTGAGGCGTTTCCAGACCCAATTACTGAGGATAAAGATGTCAAACAGTTCCTGAAAGATATTAAAAAATTCTTTGCTAAGAATGAAATGGCAGAGGCAAGTAGCCTTTTGAGTAAACTCGTCTTCATGAGGTATAAAATTAAAGGGAACATAAGAGAGTACATTATGAAATGTCTCATCTTACTTCAAAATTGAAAGCACTAAAGTTAGAGTTGTCTGAAGACTTACTCGTGCATTTTATTTTGATTTCCCTTCCTGTACACTTTGGACAATTCAAAGTGAGTTATAATACTCTGAAGGACACTTGGTCCTTAAATGAGCTTATATCTCATTGTGTTCAACAAGAAGACATGCTACAGTAAGATAAGACTAAAAATGTTCACATAGCTTCATCTTCTCCGTATAAAAGAAAGCGTGATACTACTACGGATGTGCCTTCTCAATAGAAAAAGGCTAAGAAACAGGATCAAGTTTAAACCTATTTCTTCTATAAGGAGGTGGGACACATGAAGAAAGATTGTACCAAATATGCCACTTGGCGTGTAAAGAAGAATATAATTCTTACTTTCATTTGTTTTGAGACTAGTTTAAGTTATGCACCTGTTGATACTTGGTGGGTAGATTTTACTGCTGCTACTCATGTAAGTTTTACTATGCAAGGTTGCCTGTGGAGCCGACCGCCAAGTGATGCTGAAAGATACATTTATGTGGCAGACGACAATATAGTTGCAGTCAAAGTTATAAGAACCTTTAGATTATGTTCCACTAGTGAATTTTACTTGAATTTATTAGAGACATTTTATGTACTGTCATTTAGACGGAATTTGGTTTCTATTTCTCATTTGGACCAATCAGATTATTTTTGTTCGTTCAGAAATAATAAAGTCGGTTTCTTTTATAATTCGAATAATATTTGCTCTGATAATTTGGTAGATAATCTATATAGGCTTAATTTGAATTCCTATAATAATGAAATACTGCAAGCAGATACAAAACGAAAACTAAATGAGAATTCGGCATCATTATGGCACACTCGCCTAGGTCACATATTTAAAGTTTTAAACAGAGAATTCAGAGACTCGTGTCAGATAGAATTCTTGGACCCCTAAATTTGGTGTCTGCATTGAATATATAAAGGGAAAAAAGGACAAATGAAAGGAAATTAGGTGGTGAGAGAGCTAAAGATATCTTAGAACTGATACATACCGATATATGTGGCCCATTCCCTACTGTCTCTTGGAATGGACAACGGTATTTTATTACATTCATAGATGATTACTCTCGTTACGGGTATCTATATTCAATTAATGAAAAGTCTCAAGTCTTGGATGTTTTCTAGTCTTTCAAAGCTGAAGTTGAACTTCAACTTGGAAAGAAAATTAAAGCTATCAAATCTGATCGTGGTGATGAATACTACGGAAGATATGATGGTTCAGGTGAGCAACATCCTGGGCCTTTTGCTCTTTTTCTAGTGGAGTGTAGTATTGTTCTGCAATACACCATGCCAGGCAAACCTAGCCTGAATGGTGTTGCAGAGTAAAGGAACCGAACTCTTAAGAACATGGTGAGACGTATGATTAGTCATTCTTCCTTGTCTGAATCACTCTGGAGAAAAGCCTTAAAGACCACAGTGTACATCCTTAATAGGGTGTCAAGCAAAGCAGTTAACAAAATCCCTTATGAAATTTGGACTGGAAAAATACATAGTATAAAGCCTTTGCATATTTGGGGATGTCCAGCTAAGGTGCGACCTTATAGGCCGCATGAAAGAAAATTGGACTCAAGGACAATTAGTTGCTACTTTGTTGGTTACGCTGAGCGTTTACGAGGGTACAAGTTTTACAATTCTGCATCAAGGTCTATTTTTTTAACGAAAAATGCGAGATTTCTTGAGGATGTTGAGTTTGGGGGAAGAAAATATTAGGAATGTTGCTTTTGATGAGGATTCTATAACTGACAATGATCAGGTCCTTGTGTCTATTATTATTCAAGATATAATTACAGTACAAGAGCACAATGAGAATCCTAATGTAGATTTAGTTACAATACAGGACAACAATGAGAATATTATTATTGCTCAAGATACTGCTATAGTATAGGAAAATAATGAGAATCATTCTCAATCCCAATCCATACAACAAGCTCAACAACCTCAAGAAATGTCATTAAGGAGATCCAACAGAGAAAGAAAAAAATTCATCTATGGTCTCAAATAAGCTTTCTGTCAATGGTATCACAAGTTTCATCAAATATTATCTCATATGGTTTTGAGGTAAATATCATAGATGAGTGTGTATACCGCAAGTTCAGTGGGAATAAATACATCTTTTTGGTCTTATATGTTGATGACATTCTACTTGCCAATAACGATATAGGCTTGTTGCATGAAACTAAGAAATTTCTATCAAACAAATTCGAAATGAAAGATCTTGGTGATGCCTCTTTTGTATTAGGAATCGAGATACTAAAAGATCGCTCTCAAGGTATTCTTGGATTATTACAAAAGAACTATATCGAAAAGATTTTAAGTAGATATAACATGAAAAGTTGTAGACCAATGGACACACCCGTAGCTAAAGGAGACAAGTTTACTCTCAAGCAATGTCCTAAAAATGATCTTGAGAGCACAGCAGTGCATGCTAAACCTTATGCATCAACACTAAGGAGTTTAATGTATGTTCAAGTCTGCACATGTTCCGATATATCATTCATAGTGGGAGTGTTGGGTAGATACTTGAGCAATTCGGGCATGAATCATTGGATAGCTGTTAAACGCGTAATGCATTATCTGAAGAGAACAAAGGATTACATGCTTACTTATCGGAGATAAGAAAAATGGAGTCATTGGGTATTCTGATTCTGATTTCATGGCATATGGTTGTGAAACTTTGTCATTAAGCTTCGTATAGTAGATAACATTGAAAGGCCACTAAAGATATTTTGTGACAATAAATCTACAGTACTATACTCCAATAACAATAAGAACTTGACAAAATCGAAGCATATAGACATCAAGTTCTTTGTTGTCAAGGAGAAAGTTTAAGAAAAACATATTTTCATAGAACATATAGGAACAGAGTATATGCTAGCAGACCCATTACCAAGGAATTGATCCCTAAAATCGTTCATGAGCACACTGCTCGGATGGGTGTCAATATTTATGATGCCTTGGTTTAGTGGGAGTTTATTTTATGCTATATGTCCTATAACAGATATTGAATTATTTTCTGCAGAATTAAGTTGATGGTTTATTTCATGTTATGTGAAATGTTCATTTTGCAATATTTGTTTTGTGTTTGATCTCAATAAAGTTTTAAAGTTAGACCAGTTAGAAATAGACATGCATGAGATCACTTGTCATGTAATTTCCATATTACTCATCCAAATTTGA
The DNA here is from genome assembly GCF_003086295.3 of Arachis hypogaea. NCBI lineage: Eukaryota > Viridiplantae > Streptophyta > Magnoliopsida > Fabales > Fabaceae > Arachis > Arachis hypogaea. Next base: position 80,358,057 of record NC_092045.1, on the reverse strand, counting down.
TCTATGTCGTTAAGTACATTAGGATGGTGACTGTCGTGGTTTAGTCACGACATTAGTGTGATAAAAGCTACGGTGATTCCATATATAATATATGAGACAGACTAGATTGTTAAAGTAATAAGGGGAATAACATTCAGATGCGTGCATAAGGATGTGATTATGTCAAAGAAAAATATATGTATAACCCAAGTGGGAGATTGTTAGGAAATTATTTTAATTTCCTAATTTGTTTGTGAGCAATACATATATTAATTATAATCACAAATTATGCTATTTCAAATTAAATGACTTATATAGTGGTGATTTCATTATTGTTATAAATGCTAAATAGAATAAGCCATGATTACTTTTTATTTGGAATTAAATGAGAATAAAATCAGATATTATCTTTTGTTCCTTAGATAATTATCTTTTAGATTTTAAATATATTATCTTTTGGACTTTAGATACTATTTTATTTGGGTTTTAGGATTTAATAGGTGTCATGCTCAAATATAAATAGTGCCTTCAGGATTTTGATCCCCAAAATACTAAAGCTGCCTTAGTAACTCTTTTCCCGCCAGAGAAGTTGCAATTCAGCCGCCTAGGAACACAGAAGACTTTGGTTGAGGAAGATCGAAAGAACCACAAGATTTAAACTCTTCCGATCATGGTTCATGTTTATGAATTCAGGTACGCTTCTACTTTCAAGTATTTTATTTCTTAATGATTTAACATGGATAATCTTTAGGTTAAAAAATTCTAAAAAAATTACAACAAAAGTTAAATGTAGTTTAAAAACCATAGTGTCAGAATAGTGTTTAATGACAAAAAATATAGAAAATATATGTAGAGAGAACCTGGGTCTCTGTTATTTTTTTGCGTGGGTTTGAGTCATACCCTATCACAATTCCTTCAACTTGGATGTATTCTGTAAAGAAACAGCATAAAATATCCAACTGAATTTTGTATATAATAAAAGGAAACACATAATCAATTTTTAATTAGTTAAGATTAATTAATTTTTTATTATATAATTATGTTTTTAAATTTTTATTTTTAAAGAATTTAGAATTTAGAATTATAATTTAAGTCTTAAAATTTAAAATTTAAGATTTATAATTAAAATTTTAAAAAAATTGTCAGATACTGAAAATATTAGTTTTATAAATTAACTCATGTATAATAATCTATGAAGCCCGAATACTTTTTTAATTTATGGTATCTGCATGTCGGACACATTTTAGACACGATATTTATTGACACTCATCAACACTCGTACGATAGGTGCATCTTTTGTGTCTAACCGTGTCTTAATAAAAAATAAAAAATTCTTTTCTAAATACATTTGGACACATCTAAATAACATGGCGTATCAGCATGTCCAGCATTATTCTTAATATATATTTTTTAAATGAGTTTAAAAATAGTATATATTATTAATTATTAAAATAAAAAATATTTTAAATATTTTATATAATTAAAAATAAATATTAAAAATAATTATAAAATTAATTTATATTTTAATATTAATAAAATATCAAAAAATCATTATCATATCGTGTTCCGTATCTGTACATTATAGATAATAATGTATGATGTGATTTTTGAATAAAAAATATTTTAAAAAAATAAAAATTAATCTAAAGTTTTTTTAATTTTGCATTCATTAATTAGTATTTAGAATAATTGAATAATATATAATTATAAATTATAAATATTATATATATAAAATTATAAATATTAAATTAAATAAAAAATAATTTTGAGGTATTGTTATTTGAATTTGCCAAGTTGCTGTTGCCATGGGAACAGGTACCTCATCTTGTGCATTTTTAGTTCTAACTTCTAACCCGTCACTTCTCCTTAGTTTCATATTGTCACGCCTAAATTTTGCTATGTGCCATGCGCAGTGTTTTCTTTTCTTCTTATATTTGATCATCAAGTGTGATAACTCGTTAATTTAATTTGTTATCCAGATTGTCTTAGAGGCATGTTAATATCTGGAAAAAAAATTATTACCCCTGGTGAGTGAATTAAAGCTTCGAAAAGTTCATTTGTTACCAAACAATAAGACAAGATTTTTGAGGAATTTTGTGAAAGATTTGTAAGTGAGTTAATACTTAAATTAGTTTTTGAAATTGTACTCATACTTTAAATTAATCTTTTAAGTGTCACATATCATTTTAACTACATGTAATATGGTGCTGACATGTTTATTAGTGACACATAGTATGTCGATTTGAATGGTGGTGTCATATGATAAAATAAAAATTGTTCACGTATTGCAATATAATTTGTCCATATTATTAATATGTCATTATTGCATGTGATTTAATTTAGTCTTTGTATTTTATTAAGCGGTTTAATTTAGTCCATAAAATTAAAAGTTATGAATCAAAGTAATCTTTAGACCAATCTTTTTTTTTTATTTTTTAAAATTTGCCAAGTTTTTGTATATTTTTTACATATAACTCAAACAATATTCTTATCACATAATAAGAAAATTATTTTAAAAAATTTACAATACATCAATTTATTTTCTAAAAACAATGATAACATAACTTACATAGTAAAAGATATTGAAAAAATATTCTCTACATAAATACTATTCTTTTTTTCTGTTGATTGAACAATTTTTATTGCTGCTAAGGTAAAACTATGAAATTTTCATTTTAAAAGTAATACCATAATTATATATTGTCAAAAACTTTAAAAAATATTAAAAATTTTAAATTTATTAAAAAAAACAAAAGTTAGTTCATAATTATTTTAATTCATGTCCTTTAATTTTAGAGACTAAACTGAAACAGAACCAAATTGAGTCATTTATAATAATGTCATATCGATGACACATGAACAAATAATGTTATGACATATGGCACTAAAAAAATATGTAGACAAATTGTGTTCTGTCATATCTGTCTATGTTGACATATTCATATGCCATTAACTGCCATATTAATATCTTACTATACGTGGTCGAATCATATTTAACATGTAACATTGAAGGTCTACATTATTGATAAAAAATAGTCGAGAGAATAATATGAGTCACTAAAATAAATTTTGAAAAATAAATTGAGTAAATTAAAATTTTAGAAACTAATTTGAGGCGTAAATGTAATTTCAAAGACAAATTTAAAATTAATTCATTTGTAGATTTAAAAAAAATAAAATGCCAGATAAATTTAATTTTTTAGATAATTTTATAATAAACTGATAGATCTTATGAGTATCAAATAAATTTCTAAAAATTTGCATTAATGGGCTTATTCCTCGTAAAAGAATAAACAGTATTTAGCTTTGTAATTTTTCAAGTACCTATAACTTTAATGTCTTAATTTTTCATAGACTTATTTAATATTTTCCTCATAAACTTAATATAGGTCTATGAAAAAATTTTCTTATGGTTAGGATTTATTTAATGAACTTTTAAAAAAATCTTTTTTTTGAGTTATGTTTTTTAAATGATTTTTTAAAAAAGTAAAAATAATTTGATGTTGGATATTTTATATAAAAAGATATTTTTATTTATTTATTATATAAAAAATATTTTTTAAAAAAATCTTTTTAAAATAAATATAAATTATAACTTATCAAAAAAAAATTTTATTTTTTAATATTTTTACTTTTACAATTAGAAATTTGTCTAACATACTTAAAATTAAAAAAGATATTTGTTTATTAAAATTTTTTTTTTACCAACTTAATGTTTCAAACAAGTACTTAGATTGGGCATAAGAATAATTTTGAAAAAAAGGTTCATGCATAGAAGCAATTAAGTTATCTAAGAATAAAGGAAATAGTCCCAAGATTCTTATACCTTCGTGTAGCTTGCAGTATGTCCCTCAATAGTTTTAGTAGGTAGAATATTACGATGAATAACCTGAAATAGGAAAAACTAAATTAGTAATGTCCTGCTGTGCTCGTAGTCAGTCATCTTAAGATGATGTTGTCTCTGTCTACTGTACCGCGTAGATCATTTACCGTAGGTATGATATTAATTTTTTCACTAAATATCTCTCTTTCAATTCGGCCTGTTCTTTAATGTTTAATCATCAGAATATTTTTTTAGCTGATTCATTACAAATTCATTAGAATAGATTTTCTTTTAGTACTTGAATCAGTTGTTGAGTAGTATGAATTAAGTCCAATATTCAGTTTTACGTAGCTATATACACATCAGTTGTTTAATATTAGTGTTTTTATTCTTTTTTTTTACTTTTCTTATGATTGTATGAGTTGAGTTTTTTTGTTTTCGTTTTTTTTTTCTTTTCTAATTTATGATTCCATGCTCATGCATTTCAAGGTTCACCATGTTGGTCCTTCAAGGATGGAAAATGGTATGTTCATTGTTTATCATAGAATTCTCAATGTTTTGTATTGCAAATGTGGAATTGCAATGCAATCAAATGCTGCCAACATGTGCATCAAGTGCTTAAGCTTAGAAAATAATATCACTACGGGTCTACTGAGGCGTCTCGAGCTCAAGGATTGCCCTGAAGAATGTGATAGCAACCTTTTGCTTGAAAAAGTTGCAGAAAAATTTCAATTCTAATAAAGCGAGGATGGTACATGTAGAGTTTATTTGGACTGAGTCCTACTCCAAAAGCATTAAGGTCATCGTTAAGGTTCAGAAGGAGATTTTGAATGAAGTCATCCTTGAACAGTCTTATCTTGTTGGTGTATATTCAACGGGATCAAATGTGTGAATCTTGCTCCAGGGTCCAGGTTAATTCTAACCAAAGTTGGACCGAGGTATCAATTAAGAAGGAGTGCAAGAGATGGATGGTGTACTTTTGTGCCATTATGTGGAATATATGGTTAGAATGAAATCGGAGGATTTTTCAGAATAAGAGAAAAGGAGTTGAGGAGATTATCAATATATCCTTTTAGAGCTACAAGGAGTAGTTAGGTACAGACTCCTTTTGTTGTTGATGGCAATACCGGAGATGACAAATGAACTTCATGGTTATTATGGTTTCTTCGATTATCTTTCTAGTTCTTTTGTTTTTCCTTTGTTGTAGCCTCTATGCTCCACTTCGTGTGTTGAGCTTCTCTTTCAAAAAAAAAAAAAAAAATACCAACCATAAGAGATGAGTGACAGAAGGGGAAGAGATGTCTTTTGTTCCACTAGATGAGTTGCTGGCTGATCTTGATCTGACAGACGATGAAGATGGAGATGAGGATATGGAGGAGTAAAACCATGCTTTTTTGAAGTAAGATCTTTTTTTAGTGCTCACGTTATATAATGTTGAGGTGAACCGTCAATTAACGACTCAGTCCATTTGTGTGGAAGGGTGAATGATGAATTTTATTGAAAAAAAGAATTAAATTAGTACCGCAGTAAAGTGATGCAGAAGCATGAGTTCAATGAAATAGTAAACTAACAAAATAATGAGAATGTATAGAAAAAAAAAGTATCTATTATAAGTAACACCAACACCAGACGAATGTGACCATGAATTCTTCCAATCAATTGAACCACAATGCACTAGCAAACATAATGCTCAAACCTTCTATTAGTAGCTTTCACTTTTGTGCTCATGCGTGGTCCCTGATTTATCATATTGCTTGCCATTTATTCTTAGTTGTAACTAACTCTTCCTCCAATAATTATGGCTCTGGGCGTGAGTATTAGAATTGCTCTTTGCATGGGTAGCACGGTCCTCTCTTACGTGCCTAGGCCCACTAATATTCATTACATTACTCCCGGGATCAACATCAACCTTGCCCTCAAGGTTGAAATCCAGAAAAGCATGACAGAATTTATCTGAGAATTCCCATGTCAATTCTGTCACTGGACCTTCACCCCATTGGACCTGGAGCTGATAAATCTGTTTGCCATTTTTGATCACCGTTTACTCGGCTCAAACTGCATGAGGTGCTAAAATTGGACCCAATTCTGTGGTACGTAGAGGAAGAGGAAGGTAGTAAGTGTCTTTGTTACCACGGAATTTCTTCAGAGCTGAGATATGAGACATTGCGAATCTTTGCCTCCGAAGAAAGTGCCAACTTATAAGCCACAACACTAAGCTTTTGCTGGATCTTACATGGTCTAAAATAACGCATGCCCAATTTCTGATGCTTACGTAAAGCCACCGAATGCTGTCAATAGGTTGGAGCTTTACTAAAGCTAGGTCACGCTCCTCCAATTCAACCTGACGACGCTGCTTATCGGCATGGTACTTCATGAACTGTTGAAAACGAGTAAGATTGTGCTTCAACTGCTCCAGAGTCTGGTCCCGCAAAGTCAACATTTCTTGTAAAGAAGGATCATCCGCGTGGCAAAATTCATAACGAACCAGGGATCATGGATCCCGACCATATAGAGCCTTAAAGGGAGACATTTTAATGCTATTATGACAAGAAGTGTTGTACCAAAGCTCTGCCCAAGGGAGCATATCCAGCCATCATCTCGGGTTATCAAAATAAAAGAGCCGAAGGTACATTTCCAGCGTCTTGTTTAATACTTTACTCTGACCATCCATTTGCGGGTGACAAGCGGAGCTCATGGCCAAGGTAGTCCCTTGCAACTTAAAGAGGTGCTGCCAGAATTTGCTAACAAAGACTTTGTTGTGGTCTAAGACTATTGATTTGGGATAACCATGCAGCCTTACAACATTTTGAACAAAGGCCTTAGCAACACTCATACTGTTAAAGTCATTCTTAAGTGCAATGAAATGTGCTGATTTAGCAAGGGGATCAATCACAACCAAGATCACTGAAAAACCATGAATCGGAGGTAAAGCTATAATAAAATCCATACAAATATCTTCCCAAACTCTAGACGGAATAGGCAGCGGCTGCAACTGTCTTGTCTCTACTTTTTCTCGTTGACAAGAACCACAAGAGAGGACATATTCTCGCATTTGATGCTGCATCTTAGGCTAGTAAAATGTGGTGCAAATGCGTTCCACTATTTTAGCAATGTCCGCATGACCTCCTGTAACACCCCAATTACCCTAAGCCTTACCTCATGCCGTAAAGCAAAGGATAATTAAAGGTCATGATAATTCTAAGGCTTATACAATATATATATATATATATATATATATATATATATATATATATATATATATATATATATATATATATATATATATAAAGAAATAGTAATTCTAGAATTCCGATGAAGAAATTAGCATTCACACAGAAACAGGAAAGCGTGAAGCGTTCACATGAAGCTACAAGCTTAAAGGCACAAGACATACATACAAGATAACAAGACATATGTAAATACATAAGTACAATAGTCATAAAATACTAGTCTCAGCCCGCGAAATTTAAGCTGGCTAGTTATATACAGACATAACAGAGTTTTGAAGTTAAAAATAGCATATACAATATCTCTCTCAAAGTTAGCCTCTAAGGCAAATAAAGATACAAAAGTGAGAGTATTAAAAACAAAAATATCCAAAAGAAACTAAAGATCCTCCGCTTTGTCACCATCACACAACTCACCGAGTGAGTTACAACCTGCATCTGAAAAATAACAATAAAATATGGAATGAGAATCGGAGGTTCTCAGTATGGTAACAATACCCAATAATGTAAGATATAAGATTTCGAGACACCAGAGGCAATCCTAGAACTTCACATCAAGCATAAAATTCAGACTTAAAGCATAATTAAATTTAAAACCATAATAAAATGGGGGTAATCTAACTTAGGAAATTTTCTAAACTAACATTCACACCGCTATCCCACAGCCTTCGCCAGCCTAACCTCCATGCGATCCCATCACCACCGCCTACAGAACCTCCTCAATCCTAGTAGAAAACACAAGTAATTCATACAAGTAAAGCACAAGTAATTATTAAGTATAGTAGGTAAATCAAGAAGCACTTGAGCATGTTATACAATTAGGCATATTATGCAAGTAAACAAAGCAAGCAACCCTATAGAAGATGCACATGATGAATGCCTACCCTATTGGCTGTGATATCACATTGTCAGTTCAATTGCCAACCTGACACATTCCCATGGAAATGTCACCTTTCGGTCACGAATAAAATGGGTACTCCCAGGGATATCATGCCCGGCACACGGTTTAGGGATATAGTGCCCGCGCACACTCTTGTGATTCCGAAAGGATGCGAGCAGATACTCAGCTACAGACCTCACATCTCAATGTAAGCGGGAATAACCACTGCCTTTACGCCGCCGCGGTGACCTCGACAGGCAAGATTAACCTATCGTCCCTACTAGGCGCATAACGTCTCAACAATATCAGTATAATACAATACATATCCATATCTCATTTAGTGGTCACTTTTAACATTCAATAATTCCCGTTTCTCTTCGAGTCCCAGACTCGTCATAACCATTATCAGTCCATAATTCCACAACTCATCATATTAATCCTCATTACAGTAATTCACCATCTCACTCAACTAATCCATCCTCAGTACTCCAGAAACCTAAGTCTCCGTCTTCTAAACTTTTTACCAAAAAATATCTAGTTAAACTCGCTTATGGTATTCACTATGTTTCAAAGCTTAAAAACAAGCTAAACGATCTTAAACAAGCGTTATGGAAGTTTGCAAGCTTACCGAGAAGGTAAAACGGTATAAAACAAGGTTTTTATTTGAAAAGTAGGGCTTGTGCGTACGCATAGGGTTGTGCGTACACACGTGCCAGAATAGTTTTCTCAACTTGTGCGTATGTATAGAGGTGTGCGTACACACACAAAGTAAAATTTTCCATCTTGTGAGTACGTGTGAATACATGCGGACGCACACAACAGAATGCTCTTCTCAGCTTGTGCATACGTATGATGTTGTGTGTACGCACAACTTGCAACTTTCACAGGGTGTGTGTACGCACGAGTCATAACACCCGTTCTGCTCAGTGCGTAGGCACAGGTGTATGTGGGCACACAAACCAAAACTTACAATTTTCCGCAGCATTGATGAGCGGATATTTTATACGCTTTTTGTCATCATTTTCATATAGTTTTTAGTATGTTTTTGTTTAGTTTTTATTATGTTTTTATTGGTTTTAGTGTTAAATTCACAGTTTTGGATTCTACTATGAGTTTGTGTATTTTTGGACAATTTCAGCTAATTTTTGGCTGAAATTGAGGAGCTGAAGCAAAAGTCTGATTCAGAGACAGAGAAAGCACTGCAGATGCTATCTGGATCTGGCCTCCTTGCACTCGGAAGAGCTTTTCTAGAGCTATAGAAGTCCAAATGTACCGTTCTCAACGGATATCGATATCTGACTTCCAGATCTTTCCAGCAATGTACAATAGTTCATACTTTTTTTTTTAGATTAAAAGGCCCAAAATTAGTATCCAATGGCAGCCTTCTGCCCCCTTCTAGTCGTCCAGCGCCCAAAGAGTAGAGCCCGGCGTCCAAACGCCCAAAGAGGATCCCCTAGCCAGTGTTCAATGCCCTAGAGGCCTTATAGCATGTGGATCTCATCAAAACTCAGCCCAAACACTCACCAAGTGGGCCCCAGAAGTAGATTTTAGCACTAAAAAGACTGTTATACCCTTACTAGTCATTAGTTTAGTATTTAAAATAGAATATCACTCTTTGTTAAGGATCTTCGCCCATCAATTACCATAATTTCGTTTTTCACATTGTATCTTCCATCAGTATGAGTTTCTAAACCTACTAAATTGAGGGGAGGAGCCCTGCTGAGTTTTATGGATTAATAAAAGATTACTGTTCCTCTTTAATCCGTGTTTGATTCTCTATTCTAATATGTATATTCGTTCTTTATCAATATGAATGCGTTGAACTGGCATAAGGTTATCTCATTCTATATGGGTTCAGAGTGCGTCTTTCATCGGACAATGATGAACCACTGGCTTGATTATGCATCTCTTAGACGGCTAATCCACGACTTTGTTGGGGACTTCTCGAGACACCAGTTTAGCCGATTTACGGGGAGATTAGGGTCTCTGTGGTAGAGGATAGAACCCAAAGGAGCAGCATTCTCTGATCCGGAAGATTCGACCTTGTTTGTGGTGTTTTGAGTAGGATTGCCAAGAGAATGAACTACTAGAGGTTCACCCTCTGTCAGATTGGATGACCATGGCCAATGGATTTTGATCTGTAGCAGAGGAGATTGATGACCACGACCCGTGGCATTGATCACATACAACCTGCCATAGAAGAAATCACTCACAAGTAAAGAAGACAGTAATACCAGAGTTAATTCAGAAAGACAAAGCAACTCCAATCCTCAACTATATTCCTATTATTGATTGTAATTCATAAATACAAATTACAAATAGCCAACTCTTTTTATTCGCCTGACTAAGACTTGCAAGATAACCATAGCTTGCCTCAAACCACAATCCTTGTGGGATCGACCCTTACTCGCTCAAGTATTACTTGGACAACCCAGTGCACTTGCTGGTACAGCTGTACGAAAGTGTGGGGATTCGTGCACCAAGTTTTTGGCGCCGTTGCCGGGGATTGTTCGAGTTTGGACAAACTGATGGATTGTCTTGCTCCCTAGATCAGGTAATTTTTATTTTATTTGAGTCTTTTAATTTTTGTTTTCTTCTTCTTTTTTCGAAAAATTTAAAAAAATTTTCAAAATTTTTTTATTTTCTTTGTTTAATCTTTGTTCTTGGTTTGAGTCTTTTTATTTTTGTTCTATGTAATTTTTGCTTTCTTTGAGTCTTTCTTTCTAAAAATTTTTAAAAATAGTTTATTTGGTTAAATCTTGTGTCAAATCTTTAAGTTTGGTGTTTTCTTGTTGTTTTTCTTTTAATTTTTGAGAATTTGTGTTTGATTTTCTAAAAATTTTATGTTTAGTGTTCTTGTGTTCTTTAAATTTTTTGAGTCTTGTTCTTGGTGTTCTTGTCAATCTTCAAAGTGTTGTTGTGTTATCTTTGTGTTTTGATCTTAAAATTTTTAAGTTTGGTGTCCTATTGTGTTTTTTTCTTCAAATTTTCGAAAATTTGGGGCATTAGATCTAAAAATTTTAAGTTTTGTGTCTTTTACTTGTTTTTCTCTTTCTTCATTAAATTCAAAAAATCAAACAAATATCTTTTCTACTTTTATTTTAACTTAATTTTTAAAAATATATATTAAAAATTCAGATTTCAATTTCAAAATTTTTATCTTATCTTATCTTAATTTTAAAATTTTCAAAAATCAAATCTTTTCAAAATCTTATCTTATCTTTTTATCTTTCTTTAAAATTCAAAAATTCAAAAATTCAAAATTCAAAAATCTTATATTATCTTATTTCAAATTCAAATTTTAAAATTTAAATTCAAATTTTAAATTTCAAATTTTAAAATTCAATTTTCAAAATTTAAATTTTAAATTTTAAAAATCAAACCTTCTCAAAATTTAAATCTTTTTCAAATCTTTTCAATTTCTTATCTTATCTTTTCTAATCTCAAATTTTAAAATCATATTTTTTTAAAATCTTTTTAATTTCTCATCTTATCTTTTCTTATCTTTTTTATTTCAAATTTTTAAATTCAAACCTTTTCTTATCTTATCTCTTATCTTATTTTAAATTCAAATTTTTTCTTAATTAATTGCTTATCTTCTCTCTCTTCTTTTTCAAAACTTCCTAACTAACTCTTCTCTCTTAATTTTCGAAAACTCTTTCTTCTCCTTTCTCTTCTATTTTCGAAAATCACTAACTAATTTTCAACTCTTTTTAAATTATTAACCTTGTTTTCGAAATTAATTAATAAATAAAATAAAAATAAAAATATTTTAATTCTTATTTATCTTTTCTATCTTCATTCTTCTTTCTCTCTTCTTTCTCTTTTTTCTTCACATCTCACAGGGAGTCCTCTGTTCTTGAACATAGAGCTCACATTCTCTTCTGTCCTTGGTTTCTTCTTTTCTTGTTTATGACCAGGAACAGGGATAAAGAACCTCTCTTTAATCTTGATCCTGAACCTGAAAGGACTTTAAGGAGGAGCTTCTTACAACAAAGTAAAGCACAACACTTCGGAAGAAACCTTTTAGAAAATTTTGAACAAGAAGCTAAAGACATGGCCGAACATGAAGGAGAGGCAAGAAAGACTCTTGGTGACTACTCTCCTGATTTGTATGGAAAAAGTATCAATGTACTTCCTATAGAGCAAGAAGCTTTGAGATCAACCCACAACAAATCACCCTAGTGTTGCAGAAGTTCCAATTTTACGGACATCCACAAGAAGACCCCAGTAAATTCATCACTGACTTCCTGCAGTCATGTGACACTGCAGAGACCAATGGAGTGGACCCCGAACTCCACAAGCTAAAACTATTCACATTTGCTCTGAGAGATCGAGCAAAATATTGGTGGGATATTACACCCAAAGGAAGTGTGAACACCTAGGATAAGGTTGTTAACAATCCTGAATAGATTCTCTCCCTTGCAGAGATTGGCTAAGTTAGCAACAGATGTTCAGACCCCAGTTAGGACAGAAGTTCTAGACAGGGAGACTTTAGTCGCACTCTCTGCTGAGAGTTATCGTGCTCATAGTGTTATGAGTGGTGACCACCCTCAAGGAGACATTCACACCTGCAACCAGTGGACACCTGAGCTGGTTAATACTTCTCCCAATGAGTTGTTTGTGGAGGTGCATCCCTGCAAGGCCCTCACAGAAAGCCTGATGCCTTCTGGAAAGGAGACCTTAAAAGAAGGTGAGACAGTAGTCTTCATCAAAGAGGCCAAACCTCAGGAGTCTGCTACTGAGGGACTCAAGGACCAAAAGGATCCTGAGAATGCCATTGAGCATGCCCCTACAAATGAGAAGGAACCTCAAGTTGATTCCTCTCTGGGCGTGCAAGAGGAGCTTATGATTACCATAGAGCTCGCCCTTGCAGAGGTGAAAGAGCCTCAAGAGCCACTTTTTATTGGCGTGCAGAGAGAGCTTGAAGATGGGCAACTAACTCATCTATTAGCAGCCCCCAGGAAGCTACAACTCAATATCTCTTTTGTAGAAGTCTGATGCGTGGAAACTTGTCTCTCAACAAATTTCTCTTCGGCAAGTATATCGAATTGTCGTCAAGTAAAACTCACAGTAGAGTGAGATCGAATCCCGCAGGGATTGATTAGTAAAGCAATTTTAGTTAGAAGAAAGTGCTAGTTGAGCTGAGCTGAAATTGGATTTGGAATTTGCAGAAAATTAAATGACTGGAAAGTAAATAGCAGGAATTAAAGTGCAGAATCTTAAATGGGGAGTTGGGGTAATAAGCATGAAATTAAATGGCGGAAAGTAAAGAGAATGGGTAAGATAAGATATGGGGAAATCATTGGGTTCAGGAGATGTTGTATTCTCCGGATCAAGTTCATTCTCATCTCTTCCTCAATCAATGCATTCATTGATCTCCTTGGCAATCTTAAGTGATTGGATCCCAATTCCTTAGCAATCCAATCTCTCTAAGCTTGAACAATTGCCCAATTCCTTAATTTAATTGCTCATGGGAAGAGATGAAGTGTGGTCACTGATTATACTACATGTATTCCCAAATCAAAGTGTTGGTAGGATTACATGTCACATTATCCATCCAAACCCCAATTTGGTCCAACATGAGAAAGCATTTCTAGCATGATCTCCTAATCCCTTTTCCAAGGCTCAAAGGAGATCCAATTATGGAGAGTTTCTTTTCCAAGACAACTAACCAATTGAATTAAGATTGAAAGCTTTCTAGTAAGATCAAGAGAAAAGAAAGAAGAAGAAGAATGAAAACTATAATTGATCCATCAAATTACAACAGAGCTCCCTAACCAATGAAAGGGGTTTAGTTGTTCATAGCTCTAGAAATAAAAAATAGCAGAAAAGAAGAATCCATGCTAAAGTGCAGAAAAAGTAAATCTATAGAGAGTAGTGCCCAGAAGTGCCAAGCTCCTCTCTAGTTCAAAACTACTCCTATATATACTACTCCTCATGATCTTCTAGTGAGTTCTTCCAGTCTTGGATGTGGGCTCTGAACCTTGAGTTGAAGCAGTTCTCATCTTTAGTGGGCCTAGCTTGCAGAGAAATATGAGTTAGGCTTGGGCATTTAGTGAGATTTAACGTTAAGTCACATTTTTGGGTGCGAGAACGTTAGTGGCATTCACTTTTTCCACTAATGTTCCACCCTTATATACCCACGTTAACTCCAACATTAGTAGTCTTAACGTGACTACTAACGTCTCCTATTCAATCCTTGGCCAACGTTAATGGGACTCACTTTTCCCATTAACGTTGGCTTGCCTCTTGCCCCTACGTTAAGTCTCACGTTAGCTTAGCTAACGTGGCTCTTAACGTGGGTGTTCTTCACCTTTGAGAGCGTTAGTGACACTCACCTTTGTCACTTACGCTCCAATTGCCTAAAGTTCCTACGTTAGGACTCACGTTAACTAAGTTAACGTAGCTCTTAACGTAGTAAATGAAGCCATCTCCCAACGTTAGTGACAAAAGTGAGTGTCACTAAGGTTGGTTCTTTGAATTCAACTCCACGTTAACTTTCACGTTAACAATCTTAACGTGAGAATTAACGTAGGCAATGCTAATGATCCAACGTTAGTGACAAAAGTGAGTGTCACTAACGTTGGCGTTGTTTCTCTTCTTCCACGTTAGAGTTCACGTTAACTACGTTAACGTGACTCTTAACGTGGGGCATTGCCTAGTTTTCCAATGTTAGTGGTGTTTTTATTTTTCTCGTTAACGTGGAGTTCCCCTTTTTCTTCTACGTTAACTACCATGTTAACTTAGTTAACGTGGCTATTAACGTGAGCTATGGATGGCTTCGAAGGCGTTATTGGTGATCACTTTTCTCATTAACGTTGCAAGCTCCTTGCCATTCCACGTTAGTGTTCTCGTTAACTAAGTTAATGTGAATGCTAACGTGGTTCTTCCATGCTTCATTTGTCCTGAAATCAAGCAATTAAAGTGCATCAAAGCTCTAGCCAAAGTCATGAGATTATGCATCATCAAGTTATCATGCAATTCTAGCAAAAATCTCATGAAATCATGCAAAATTCACAATAATTGTTTGAATCAATGTGTAAGTGTATTTTTCACCCAAACTTGCCTTATTCACTAAGAAAATGCATGAAACTACCCTAAAACAGTAAAGAAAAGGTCAGTGAAATTGGCCTAGATGCCCTGGTATCAAAGTCTTGGGGAAGAAAACCCCCTATGTGACTAACTCAATCCCTCCTAAGACCAAATGTAAGTTTGGTGTCAGATGTACATCATTGGTGCATGAAATTGTGATCATCAATGACGCTATCAACATGGTACGCTCAATTGCAATCTCAACTCTTTATCACAACTTCGCACAACTAACCAGCAAGTACACTGGGTCATCTAAGTAATAAACCTTACACGAGTAAGGGTCGATCCCACGGAGATTGTTGGTATTGAGCAAGCTATGGTCATCTTGTAAATCTCAGTCAGGCAGATTCAAATGGTTATGAATGATTTATGAATAAAGCATAAAATAAAGATAGAGATACTTATGTAATTCATTGGTGAGAATTTCAGATAAGCGTATGGAGATGCTTTGTCCCTTCCGTCTCTCTGCTTTCCTACTGTCTTCATCCAATCCTTCTTACTCCTTTCCATGGCAAGCTGTATGTAGGGTTTCACCATTGTCAATGGCTACAGTCCCGTCCTCTCAGTGAAAATGTTCAACGTGCTCTGTCACAGCACGGCTATTCAGCTGTCAGTTCTCGATCATGTCGGAATAGAATCCAGTGATTCTTTTGCGTCTGTCACTAACGCCCCACAATTGCGAGTTTGAAGCTTGTCACAGTCATTCAATCCTTGAATCCTACTCAGAATACCACAGACAAGGTTTAGACCTTCCAGATTCTCTTGAATGCCGCCATCAATTCTAGCTTATACCACGAAGATTCCGATTAAGAAATCCAAGAGATAAACATTCAAGCCTTATTTGCTTGTAGAACTGAAGTGGTTGTCAGGCACGCGTTCATAAGTGAGAATGATGATGAGCGTCACATAATCATCACATTCATCATGTTCTTGGGTGCAAATGAATATCTTAGAACAAGAATAAGCTGAATTAAATAGAAGAACAATAGTAATTGCATTAATACTCGAGGTACAGCAGAGCTCCACACCTTAATCTATGGTGTGTAGAAACTCCACCGTTGAAAATACATAAGAACAAGGTCTAGGCATGGCCGAATGGCCAGCCTCCCACAGAGGGTTCAATCATAAAAACATGATCAAAAGATTCAAATGATCAGAAGACGAAAATACAATAGCAAAAAGTCCTATTTGTAGAGAACTAGTAGCCTAGGGTTTACAAAGATGAGTAAATTACATAAAAATCCACTTCCGGGCCCACTTGGTGTGTGCTTGGGCTGAGCATTGAAGCATTTTCGTGTAGAGACTTTTCTTGGAGTTAAACGCCAGCTTTTGTGCCAGTTTGGGCGTTTAACTTTCATTCTTGTGCCAGTTCTGGCGTTTTACGCCAGAATTCTTGAGCTGACGTGAAACGCCTGTTTGGGCCATCAAATCTCGAGAAAAGTATGGACTATTATACATTGCTGGAAAGCCCAGAATGTCTACTTTCCAACGCAATTGAGAGCGCGCCAATTGGGATTTTTGTAGCTCCAGAAATACTACTTCGAGTGCAGGGAGGTCAGAATCCAACAGCATCTGCAGTCCTTTTCAGCCTCTGAATCAGATTTTTGCTCAGGTCCCTCAATTTCAGCCAGAAAATACATGAAATCATAGAAAACTAAAAACTAATAAAAATATAATAAACACTAACTAAAACATACTAAAAATATACTAAAAACAATGCCAAAAAGCGTATAAATTATCCGCAAATCAATCATCTACCAAGGAGGAAGGTCCCAAAAGGAAGAAGCCTAGGGGTTGGCAAAATAACATTATCCACCAGAATAAGATCTTGACCCAACAGGTCAATATGATCTCTCAGCATTTGACTGGAATACAAATTGCAGCTGGCAATACTCAAGAAGCTTTTCTGAAATAGAAGCTTATAATCATGATCAACCCACCATGGAGGAGGTGAGTTACATGGGAGAATCCTATGGAAACACCTACAACCTTTCATGGAGGAATCATCCTAACCTCTCATGGAAGGATCAACAAAAACCTCAGCAAGGTTTCAATAACAATCAAGGTGGAAGGAACCAGAATAGGTTCAATAACAGACCGCCATTCCCATCTTCTCAAGGGAACATACAAACCTCTAAGCAGAGCCTTTCTGACTTAGTCACTCTGGTTTCCAATCTCTCTAAGACCACTCATAGTTTCATGAATGAAATAAGGTCCTCCATTAGAAATTTGGGGGTACAAGTTGGTCAGCTAAGCAAGAGAATCCTTGAGACTCTTCCTAACACGCTTCCCAGTAACACCGAAGTGAATCCAAGAGAAGAGTGCAAGGTCATAACCATGGAGGTAGAGGCCGAATCTGGAGAAATTAGGAAGGCATTGAACACCAGTGAGAAAGTCTTCACTGGGCGTTCAACGCCCACAATGGCAGCAAGTCTAGCGCTGAACGCCAATGAGGAACCTCTCATTGGGCGTTTCAACTCCCATCTTGGTAGCAGAGCTGGCATTGAACGCCAACCAGGGAGCACTGGCTGGGGGTTCAACGCCCAAACACCCAGAAACTCTGGCGCTGAATGCCAGTGAGGAACCCCTCACTGGGCGTTCAACGCCCACATATGCAGGGAAGCTGGCTTTGACCGCCAGCAAGGATACCCCTACTGGGCGTTCAATGCCCAGAATACTAGAGAGACTAGCGTTTAATGCCAGTAAGGGTGCATAGCAAGGGCGTTCAACGCCCAAAGAGCAAACAGAGCTGGCATTGAACGCTAGCAAAAGCACACCCTCTGAGTGCTCAATTCCCAGTCAAGACACCCCCATCCCAGAACCAAAGGAAGACAAGGCTCACCTAAAGACCATAGAGGTTCCTTTGAATGCACTCCTGCAGTGTGACCTAGGGTCAAGCATTAACCTCATGCCACTCTCTGTAATAGAGAAGCTGAAAATCCTTAAGGTACAAGCTAAAAAGATCTCATTAAAGATGGCAGAAAAGATAATGAAGAAGACAAACAGCTTAGTAGAGGATGTCTTAGTAAAAGTTGAAAACCAATATATCCTTGTAAACTTCATAGTCTTGGATATTGGAGAGGATGAGGATGACTCTGTCATCCTTGGAAGATCTTTCCTAGCCACTGCCAATGCTATCATTAATGTGGCCAAGGGAGAACTGACTCTACAACTAAGGAAGGACCACATCTTGTTTAAGATGCCTCATCCAAATTCTCCCTTATATAAAAGAGAGATAACTGTGCAACACCTAGTGTTTCAACCCTCTTTTTTTGTGCAGAGCTTTGCAGAGCCTCCAAACATCAATTCTAAGTTTGGTGTTGGGCAGCCATCAATAAGGTCTAAGCACAAAAGTACTAAGAAGAAAGTACCTAAAGGCTGGAGGGACAAGAAAGTCCCAATTGAAGGCGTCTCACCTGGTATGAGAGTTGTCTTCACCAAGAAGCCAGTCTTACTAGTGAGTCATATCCTGTCTCTAGAGAATGTGGAGCTCATTCAAGAGAATACAGGAAGAAAGTTCACTATAAAGGGCAAAAATCTGAGCCTATTGATGAGCGGATATTTCATACGCTTTTTGGCATTATTTTCATATTGTTTTTAGTATGTTTTGTTTAGTTTTTATTAATTTTTTATATGTTTTAGTGTTAAATTCTTATTTTTGGATTCTACTATGAGTTTTTGTGATTTTGTGCAATTTCAGGTATTTTCTGGCTGAAATTGAGGAGTTGTAGCAAAAGTCTGATTCAGAGACAGAGAAAGCACTGCAGATGTTGTCTAGATCTAACCTCCTTGCACTTGAAAGAGCGTTTCTAGAGCAACAAAACTCCAAATGAAGCGTTCTTAACGGCTATGGAAATCTGACTTCCAGAGCTTTCCAAAATGTATAATAGTTTATACTTTACTTCATATTAGAAGGCCCAAAACTGGCATCCAACGCCAGCTTCCTGCCCCCTTTTAATCGTCTAGCACCCAAAGAGCAGAGCCCAGCATCCAAAAGCCTAGAGAGGACCCCCTAGCCAGTTTTCAATGTCCTAGAGGCCTCTTAGCACGTGGATCTCATCAAAGCTCAGCCCAAACACTCACCAAATGGGCCCTAGAAGTGAATTTTAGCGCTAAAAATATTGTTTTACCCTTACTAGTCATTAGTTTAGTATTTAAGGGATTTGATTTATGTTATTCTAATATCTTTATCTTCTTTGATCTTTTTACATTATTTTTAAATTTTAAATTGTATTTCGTTTCAGTATGAGTTTCTAAACCTCCTAGGTTGAGGGGAGGAGCCCTGCTGAGTCCTATGAATTAATAAAAGTATTACGGTTTCTTCTTCGATCAATGTTTGATTTATTTTTAAGATATATATTCGCTCTTCAACATGGTGAATTGGATGATCAGTGATAATCAGCTCTGTTCATCATACTAAGATGAACATGCCTGACAAACACCCACATCTACTTGGGTTCGTGTGAATACGTGACTGGAAAGTGTGAGCCAATAGCTATGTTTATACATCTCTCAGACAGATAATCCATGAATTCATTGGGAATTCATTGGCTAATCCAAGGAGATTAGAGTCTCTGTGGTAAAACCCAAAGAAGCAGCATTTTTTGATCCAGAAGAACCGACCTTGTCTGTGGCATTTTGCGTAGGATCGCCAAGAGAATGAACTACTAGAGCTTCACCCTTCATCAGATTGGATGGCCACGGCCAATGGCATTCAATCTGTAGCAGAAGAGATCAATGACCACGGCCCATGGCGTTGATCACATACAGCCTGCCATAGAAGAGATCACTCACAAGCAAAGAAGACAGTAATACCAGAGTTAATTTAGAAAGACAAAGCAACTCCAATATCCAACTATATCCCTATTACTGATTTTAATATATGCAATATATTCCTAATAAAACTTCATATCCAACAACCTTTTGATTTCGCCTAACTAACACCTGCAAGATAACAACAACTTGCTTCAAACCAATAGTCCTCGTGGGATCGACCCTGACTCGCTCAGGTATTACTTTGAACGATCCAGTACACTTGCTGGTACAGCTGTATGAAAGTGTATGGATTCGTACACCACCCATACTCACCTCCGTAAGGAGCTAAACTTCAAGCTAATGACGTTAAAGAAGCACTTGTTGGGAGGCAACCCAACCTTAATTAATTATTTATTTCTTTTTATTTTGTTTTATTTTTCTTTTAGGGTCATGATCATATACAGTAGTTAGAACAGAGACAGATTTATTCCGTAGTGAAAATAGAATACTCTGGATGGAGTGTTACTAAAGTGGAATGCCAGCCAGGGAGTTTTGGTTGGGCGTCCAACGACCCAAATGGGCAGCATTGCTGGCATTGAACGCCAGCCAGGAAGCAGACCCTGGGCATTCAAACGCCAGTGCAGAGTGTAGGGAATCTAAATTCCCTAGCCTCTCAGGACTAGTGGGTCCCACAGCATCTTCACCTACCCCGCTTACTTTCACACTTCTCCATACACACTTCCCTATAAACCCTAGCCCAATCACATCTATATCACTTCCTCAAACCCATCATAACTCCCACCAACCCCCACCTATTTTAAAATCAAATTTTACACCCAAAACCCCACCCATGGTCAAACCTAACCCTACCCTATTCCTATAAATACCCCTCTTCATAACCCTTTATACACACACCTCTCATACACTCATAACTCCCCACTTGGCCGAGAGCCCTCTCTCCCTCTATCTTCCTCTATTTTCTTCTTCTTTTACTCCATTATTCTCTTTTCTTTATTTTTGCTCGAGGTCGAGCAAAGTTTTAAGTTTGGTATTGGAAAAGCATAGCTTTTTTTTTCTTTTCATTACCATTCATGGCACCCAAGGTTGGAGAACCCTTTAGAAAGAGGAAAGAAAAGGCAATTGCCGCCACCTCTGAATCCTAGGAGATGGAGAGATTCATCACCAAAGCCCACTAAGACCACTTCTATGAAGTAGTTGCAGAGAAAAAAGTGATCCCTGAGGTCCCTTTCAGGCTCAAGAAGAATGAGTATCTGGAAATCCGAAGAGAGATCCGGAGAAGAGGTAGGAAAGTCCTAACTAATCCTATTCAAGATATTGGGATTCTAATGGTACAAGAGTTCTATGTGAATGCATGGGTTACTAAAAATCATGACACTAGTGTGAACCCAAATCCAAGGAATTTGAGCACCATGGTCCAAGGGAGAATCTTAGATTTCAGCCCAGAAAGTGTGAGGTTGGCGTTCAACTTGCCTTTAATGCAAAGAGATCCTCATTCTTACACTAAGAGAGTCAACTTTGATAAGAGATTGGATCAAGTACTCTTAGACATCTGTGTGGAGGAGCACAGTGGAAAAGGGATTCCCAAGGCAAGCCCATTCAATTAAGAAGGCTTGACCTAAATCCCATTGCTAGAGGATGGTTGGAATTCATCCAACGTTCCATCATCCCTACTAGCAATTGGTCAGAAGTGACTGTTGACAGAGCCTTCATGATCCATTGCATCATGATTGGAAGTGAGGTGGAAGTACATGAGGTGATTTCTCAAGAAATGTACAAGACAGCTGAGAAGCCTTCCACCAATGCAAGGTTGGCATTCCCACATCTCATCTGTCATCTATGCAATTCAACTGGAATTGTCATAGAAGGAGATATCTCTATTGGGGAGGACAAGTCCATCACTAAAAAGAGGATGGAGCAAACTAGAGAGCATGCACAAGAGCTGGTGTAGCCACCTCAATATGAGATCTATGAGATACCTCAAGGGATGTATTTTTCTCCTCAAAACTATTGGGATCAATGGCAAACTTCTCTTGGAGAACTAAGCACTAACATGGAGCAATTGAGGGTGGAGCATCAAGAGCATTCCATCACCCTCAATGAAATAAGAGAAGATCAAAGAGCCATTAGAGAAGATCAAAGGGATATGAAGGATGAACAACAAAGACAAAGGAGTGGCATTGAAGAGATCAAGCATCACATTGGATCCTCAAGGAGGAGCACTAGTCACCACCATTAAAGGTGGATTCGTTCTCTTTTACTCCCTTTCCCTTTATTTATTTTTCTTTTTTCTGTCATGTTTTATCTGTTCTCTTGTTCTTGTTGCATGATCATTTGCATTGATGTCTTAAAGATATAAAATGTTCCATATATCTCTCACATTGCTTAAAAGAAAATTTTATTTAAAAAGAATTCAGAGATACATGAGCTTCAAGTTTAAAATTAGAATAGTTCAAGTATTTTAATGTGGTGGCATTGCTTTTATTTTCTGAATGTATGAACAAACAGTGCATATTTGAATTTAGAAATTTAGAATGTTGGCTCTTGAAAGAATAAAGAAAAAGGAAAAGTATTTTTGATAATCTGAAAAATCTGAAAATTGATTCTTGAAGCAAGAAAAAGCAGCAAAAAGAAAAAGAAAAAGCATGTTGCAAAAGAAAAAATATAGATGCATGCAAAAAAAATAATAAGAAAATGGAGAAAAAAATAAATAAATAAGAAAAATCCATTACTGCCCAAAAATGCAAGAAAAGGAGGACAGATTGAAAAAGCCAATAACCCTTTAAACCAAAAGGTAAGGGTAAAAAGATCCAAGGCTTTTCGCATTAATGGATAGGAGGGCCTAAAGGAATAAAATCCTGGCCTAAGCTGCTCAACCAAGTTGTCCCTAACCATGTGCTTGTGGTGTGAAGGTGTCAAGTAAAAAGCTTGAGACTGAGCAGTTAAAGTCGTGATCCAAAGTTAAAAGAGTGTGCTTAAGAACTCTAGACACCTCTATCTGAGGATTTTAGCAAAGTTGAATCACAATCCAAAAGGGTTCACCCAGTTAAAGTGCCTGTGGCATTTATGTATCCGGTGGTAATACTGGAAAACAAAGTGCTTAGGGTCACGGCCAAGACTCTAAAAGCTGTGTTAAAGAATAAAAAAGAACTGAACTAGGAAAATCAATAATATCATATGGATTCTAAGTTCCTAGAGAGACCAACATATCTAAGTTTCAATGGATAGTGAGATGCCAAAACTATTTAGAAGCAAAAAGCTACTAAATCCCGCTCATCTAATTGAAACTGAGCTTTATTAGAAACTTTGAAATTTATTTGTATCTTAATTTTTTTTTATCCTACTGTGTTTTTAGTTGCTTGGGGATAAGCAACAGTTTAAGTTTGGTGTTGGGATGAGCGGATACTTTATACGCTTTTTGCCATAATTTTCATATAGTTTTTAGTATGC
Organism: Arachis hypogaea; assembly: GCF_003086295.3. Taxonomy (NCBI): domain Eukaryota; kingdom Viridiplantae; phylum Streptophyta; class Magnoliopsida; order Fabales; family Fabaceae; genus Arachis; species Arachis hypogaea. The sequence goes on along the minus strand of NC_092045.1, from coordinate 80,334,830 downwards.
TTTATTTAGTTTTTATTAAGTTTTTATTGGTTTTAGTGTTAAATTCACATTTTTTAATTCTACTACGAGTTTGTGTGTTTTTGGACAATTTCAGGTAATTTCTGGCTGAAATTGAGGAGTTGGAGCAAAAGTCTGATTCAGAGACAGAGAAAGCACTGCAGAAGCTGTCCGGATCTGACCTTCTTTCACTCGAAAGAGCTTTTATGGAGCTATAGAAATCGAAATGCAGCGTTCTCAATGGCTATGGAAATTTTACTTCTAAAGATTTCTAGCGATGTATAATAGTATATACTTTTCTTTAGATTAAAAGGCCCAAAACTGGTATCCAATGCCAGCCTTCTGCCCCCTTCTAGTCGTCCAGCGCCCAAAGAGCAGAGCCCAGCATCCAAATGCCCAGAGAGGACCCCCTAGCCAGTGTTCAATGCTTTAGAGGCCTCCTAGCATGTGGATCTCATCAAAGCTCAGCCCAAACACTCACCAAGTGGGCCCCAGAAGTGAATTTTAGCACTAAAAAGACTATTTTACCCTTACTAGTCATTAGTTTAGTATTTAAAGTAGAAGATCACTCTTTGTTAAGGATCCTCGCCCATCATTTACCATAATTTCGTTTTTCACATTGTATTTTCCATCAGTATGAGTTTCTAAACCTCCTAGGTTGAGGGGAGGAGCCCTGCTGAGTTTTATGGATTAATAAAAGATTACTGTTCCTCTTTAATTCGTGTTTGATTCTCTATTCTAAGATGTATATTCGTTCTTCATCAATATGAATGCATTTAAATGGCATAAGGTTATCTCATTTCACATGAGTTCAGAGTGCGTCTTTCATCGGATAATGATGAACTATCAGCTTGATTATGCATCTCTTAGACGGCTAATCCACGACTTCATTGGGGACTTCTCGAGACACTAGTTCAGCTGATTTACGGGGAGATTAGGGTCTCCGTGGTAGAGGCTAGAACTCAAAGGAGCAGTATTCTCTAATCCAGAAGATTCAACCTTGTCTGTGGAATTTTGAGTAGGATCACCAAGAGAATGAACTGCTAGAGCTTCACCCTCCATCAGATTGGATGACCACTGCCAATGGCGTTTGATCTGTAGCAGAGGAGAATGATGACCACGACCCATGGCATTGATCATATACAGCCTGCCATAGAAGAAATCACTCACAAGCAAAGAAGACAGTAATATCAAAGTTAATTCAGAAAGACAAAGCAACTCTAATCCTCAACTATATTCCTACTATTGATTCTAATTCACAAATACAAATTACGAATAGCCAACTCTTCTGATTTGCCTGACTAAGACCTGCAAGATAACCATAGCTTGCTTAAAACCACAATCCTTGTGGGATCGACCCTGACTCGCTCAAGAATTACTTGGACAAACCAATGTACTTGCTGGTACAGCTGTACGAAAGTGTGGGATTTGTGCACCAAACATCACAGAATTCAAATTTTTTACACCAACTTCCAACGATCATATCTTTTTCTAAAAATTCTGATTTTCAGGAAATCTAAAGCCGTTTTAAAGCTCTTTAAATTATCTTTGATTTGATATGAAATTCAATAAATTTCAAAAATATATTCATGAACAACACCAATATAATATCATCCACAACTTAGCAAAATATAATATCATCCATTTCATGCACCAAATTCCACTTTCAAGCAACTCAAGTCACCAATATACTCCACACAACACCAATACAAGATAGAAATTACACAAAATGCCACAAATCAAACCTAGGGTTTCTAAATACCCAATTTCACAAGAAATTTGAGGATGTTCATCTTACCCACAATAGATTGGGTCAAAACATAATAGGAATCAAGTGCTAGAGTGTACCTAAACAACGAAAATCACAAGAACTTACTCAAAACCAAACCTAAAAATTCAAAATTCATAGAGCTGAAAACTGGACAAAGATTTTCGAAAATCTTACCAATTTGGTTAGATGAAACTAACGGGCTCGGCAAGAGCTTCGCGTGGCCACAAATCATTCGTCAATCGGAGCATCGTAACTCGAAATATGATCATTTGAAGAAGAAAGTGAATAGTACCACTTCTTCCTCCTCCCTCTCAATTCAGTAGCTGCTCTTTGTGTTTTTAGGTTGTGTTTATATATATATATATATATATATATATATATATATATATATAAGTTGGGCTTGGGTCCAACTTGGACTTGGTCCAACTCGTTAGCATTTTGGGAGTTTGGCCAAACCTTTAAAATTAGTGCCCGGTTTTCAACTTTAATTATCTTCCTAAGTTTTTCTACAGTTTTTATTGCTCTCATACAGTATCAGACAGATTTAAACCGGTACTTCCGGCTAATTTACCGGTACGCATTATTATGCAATTTTCCATAGAAAATTACATTTTTCAACTCAGAAAAATCTACTCAGTCCAAAAATCATATTCAAAATTTCTAATTAATATTCTAAATTTTTTTATCTTATTTTGGGCAATTAAATTATTTTAATTAAGCGGCTAATTAATCGCAGTTTTTACACCTCCCATAGCACTATCATGGAATTCTTTCATGATGAGACCAATGAGCTTGCTGCTTTGCAGGACTACCACTCTGTCCCGCCACAATAAGATAGTATGCCGATAAGTATAGTTCTTGTATGATACCGTATTAGTTGTGCACTGGTGTACAATATCCTTAAGGAAGGTGTCGGTCGTAATATCTTCCTCAAGATTTTGCAACCATTCAGATTTAGCCATTGACCATGCCACAAGATAGGAGTGTGATAAAGCATCTGCAGCGACGTTCTCGGTGCCAGGCTTATCGATTTCAAAGTCATACCCAAAGAGCTTATGTAGCCACTTATGCTTTTCGGGAGTGTGCAAATTTTGTTCAAGTAGTGCTTTTAAACTCTACTGGTCTGAGCGGATCACAAATTTCTTCCCCAACAAATAGTGTCAAAAATTGGCGATAGTATAACACGCTTACTATCAGAATGTCACGCTTCTAGGTGCGCCACGTTGATAGTGGGGGTATTACAACGACTCTCATATATTAAATAATAAGGTATGAGCCTTTACGCACAAATCTATCAATGGTTTTGCTAAAAACTTAAAACTTTTCCATCAAGAACAAACAACACATATTCACATACTTAATATTAATAATACATTATAGTATTACATGCAAAAGCAATTACAAAACCTACCCCATCTGAATAAAACTCTAACTAACAAGGCAAGGGGAAAATAAACTCTAACAACTCAACTCATAAACATAATCTTCTATGCTCTTGTAGCAACGGAGTAAACCTTTGCACCTGTAGCTGAAAGGAGTGGAAATATGGGGTAAGAATTGGGGAGTTCTTAGTAGCGTGAGAGTGTATAGTTATGTTCATTTTATTATTTGTTACACAGGAATTTCACAACAGAAACTTACAACCTTCAACAGATGGCCAATAGCAACAAACCTCATAATACAAACAACTTTAACAAACTGGAGATACTGAGAAAATTACAAGTCAAGAAGCACACACACACAATCACAGAAACACATATCACAGGGAAGTCTGCGCAAATAACTATGATGCATGTCTATCCTATGTAGGTCATGAACTCATGTGTCGGTTGCCTATCCGCTCCTACCATTACCTGGACACAAGTCCCGGATACGGCTTTCCAGATGCATACAATATGCATATAAGTCTTACGGCCAGGCCGTATATAGTGTGACTTTTAAGCATGTTGTAATATGCTTACATCTGAAAAACAGTTCATAGTGTATGGACGCCCCCACTATACATTTGGCCCTAAGTCCCAAACAAGGTTGCATTTGCCCTCTGCTATCCTGTGGCAGATATCGTTTTAGTTAATACATTCTTTTCTTTCTTGTGCTCTACTCTCCTATGACAGAGGTTCGTTAGATTCTTTTAGTCTTTGCTCTCTACTCTCCTATGGCAGGAATTCCTTTAACTAATAATATTTTTTCTTTTCTGTTTTTTGCTCTCCTGTGGTAGAGGTTCTTTAATCCTTTTCTTTTCTTTTCTTTTCTTTTCTTTCTCATCATTCTTTTAATTCCTTACTTTCAACATCACAAACTATCTTCACACTCTTTCCTCATCTTTTCCTAAAGCTTTTAAAAAACTTGTCTAATTATCACTCTCTGTTTTATTTTTCATAATACATACAATAAAATTCTTATAAAATAATGTCTTGATAAATAATAATTATAATAATAATTTACTCTAATATAAATAAGTAATTTTAAACAAATATTTAAAATAATATTTATAATACTCTTAAAACTTATTTTATAAAACTTTATTTTCAAACTTTTATTAGCTACTTTCTAAACCACGAACTCTTTAACATTTTATTTTTGACCTCAATATTTTATAAAACTATATTTAAGCATTCACTCTTTGTTTCATATTTATAAAAATAATACTGAACTTTTATAAAATATCCATTTTACCCCTAAAACTTTATTTATTATCCAAAATACCTGAAAAACTTATATAATTATAATATTAAGCTCAATCTTTTCTAAAAATACATTTATATTCCTCAAAAATAATTCTTCATGGTTGTTTCTTCTCTTCATAAAAAATTGAAACCCTTCTTATTTTTGTTTCAAAATATACATTTAAATTTTAATCCGTTTTGAGAGTTTTACAGGTACCAATTTTTCGCAACTTTTAATTTAATCTCGCGGTCATCAAATCTCATCAAAATTGTCTTAAAATATCACATCACAACAGCCTCAAAATCATCAAAACACCCCAGCTGACTATTCATACATAACCGAACCAAAATCTCATGCAAACAATAATAATTCTAACAAAAATTCAACATAAACTTAATCAAACTCAAACAATAATCAATTAAGCCAACATTCACTTATCAAATTCATATTTAATTACTATAAAATTATCAAACCCTACCTCTGTACAGAAATTACAACAACTGAAACTTCAAAAAAAGCTTTTGAATGAGAAATTGAAGAAGAAAATGTCAAAATCGACTACTCCACTTCTGGGCTCCTTCAGCCGAACGTTACATGGAAGGACAGCAATTCTACTATTGATTTTTCCCAAACAAAAGTAACATCAATATGATAAAAAGGAAGATACAAACACTCTTATCAAATTATATTTTTTATTAGAGTTAGAAATCTAAAAAAATCGAAGCTAGAAATTTAGAGGTTTCACGGTTTCTCTCTCTCACCAACGATGTTTCTTTCTTTCTTTTCTTTCCTTATGACTTTGGTTAATGAGAGAAGATACGATGTTGATGATGATGATTAATGAATAACGGGGTTAGGTGTCATTGGTTATATATATAAAGGAAATATGTGTCATTGGTTATATATATATACATAGTAAGCCACATTCCATTTTCTTTTCTTTTGTCCCCTAAAAGGCTTCGGCCAAAGAGAATGAAACTTAATTAATTAATTAATTAATTAATTAATAATAATAATAATAATAATAATAATAATAATAATAATAATAATAATGTTAATAATATAATAATGATAAATCGGTAACTAATAATATATGAGTAATTATTTTTTTTATCTAAATTATTTTAGAGTTAAATAAATATGAGTTACTAATATAAATGACATTAGTAACTTAAGGATGAAAGATATACTGAAGTATAAGAAAAGCTAAGCACACTAAAGAATATCGATATTTACTCATATCGGCAGATATCGAGTTCGATAACAATATCATTAACTAACTCTATTTTTAAATTAAAAATATCAATTACTCAAATTAAAAAACATATAATTTTCATTACTTATAAATTACTACAATTATAGTTTTAATTATGTAAAATATTTTATTATATATATATATATATATATATATATATATATAAGAATATGAATTTGATTGAAATCAAATAATTATAAAATTAATTTAATTACTTATAATAAAATAATTTCTAAACATAAGGAACTCCAATTTATAAAATAGACTATGACTTATTTATATTTAGATTTTTAAAAATGTGGATCATTAAAGATAGTCTCAGTAATCGCATAGAACTCTCGAGTGTACACAGATTATTGCTACATAGTAGGAGACAACTTTTTAGAAAAGTAAGCTATGGGGTGCTTACCTTGAACCAGAATGGCTCCTATGCCTGAACCGGAAGCATTAGTCTCAATCTCAAAAGGTAGGGCAAAGTTCGGCAATGCCAACACCTGTTTAGAAGAAATAGCATGTTTTAGTTGGTTGAAAGCCAAGTCAGCCCTATGGCTATACTCAAACATGTCCTCTTTTAGAAGGTCTGTGAGCGGTGTAGAAATGGTCGCGTATCCTTTGATAAAGCGTAGATAGTAGATAGTTAAGCCCAAAAACCCACACAGTTGCTTGAGGGTTTGTGGCGGCTTCCATCCAGTTACAGCCTCCATTTTGGCATACTCCATGTAAACCCCACTGCCAGATATAGTGTACTTTAGATAATCAATCTCCGATGTACCAAACAAGTACTTAGAAAGCTTGGCAAATAATTGCTCTTACTGCAACAGCTTCACAACCAATTTAAGATGCTGCAAGTGCTAATTCCAAGATGGTCTATATACCAAAATGTCATAAGAAAAGACCAATACACACAATGGCCTAAACACATCATTCATCAGGCTTTGAAATGTAGTTGGCGCATTGGTTATGCCGAAGGGCGTTATCAACCATTCATAAAGACCTTGATGAGTTCGGAAAGCTATCTTGAAGCGATCCTCAGGCTTGACCAGAATTTGGTGATAAACCGACCGTAAATCCAGCTTCAAAAAAATCGTGGCACTAAACAGTTCATCCAAAAGCTCATCCACCATAGGTATCGGAAAGCTATCTTTAATAGTGATGTTATTCAGTGCTCTATAATCAGTACAAAGGCACCATATGGCCTCCTTTTTCCTAACTAAAAGGATTGGGGAGGAGAAGGGGCTCTTGCTAGGTTAGATGATGCCTTCTTCCAATATTTCCTTGACCATCAACTCAATTTGTGTTTTCTAGTAATGCGGATATCGATAGGGGTAAACCTTGACTGGTGCTGCACCCTAGACCAAGGGACTGCCATGATCATGAGAATATTAGGGGGTAAACATGATGGTTGGGCAAAAACTCTTGCATAAGTGTTGAGAAATAAAATTAATTCAGTAGCCAGAGTTTTAGGGAGTTGTAGCTATGGTGTCAAGGACTCTTCGGCCTATTGCACCTCAAGAGTAAAAACTTCAGCTATAATATCGGTACAAATCAAGTGTCTGATGTGATGAATTTGAGCCTGAGCCGGAGTATGCGACTTTTTGCCTTGCACCGTGACAAATTGACCATTATGCAAGAACTTGAGAAACGAGGAATCGTAATCAACAATATAAGCCTTCAAGGTCTTTAGCCATGTCGTCCCAATCACTAAATCGCCTCCCGCGACATGAAGAACAAACATGTCAGGAATAGTCACTGTGCACCCATGAAAATTAACCTTCAAGGCTGGGATATAACCTTTCACCTCAACACATTAAAATCACCTACCATTACTTTGATACCAGGAGCTGGTTCAATTGGAAGATTTAAGAACTTTACAATTTGTGACTGGATAAAGCTATCGGAACTACCACCATCAATAAGGGCTTGAACTTCCAACCCATTGACATGAGATTTAATATGAATCATAGCTGGACTAGAGGTGCCGTGCATGTCATTATAAGATAAATGGTGCCCCAAAACCTGTTCCTCCAACTGTGGTAGAGCTTCCCCATCACACAGAACCTCATTCATATTCAACTACAGCTCTGTATCATCATCAATTTCTAGCTTAATAGACATGAATTGGAAGTTGGTGCACTTGTGTGTGTCCGAGAACCTCTCATCCCACCAATAGCATAAGCCCGTCTCTCTTTTACTCTAGATTTCAGCCAGAGTAAAAGATCGAGTTGCATTTTGGTTTGAGATTACAAGAGCGTGTTGTGGTGGTATAGGAAAGAGGGGAGGGAGGGATGGATGTATGTTCGGTTGCGGAGAAATGGCTAAAGCTTGGGTAGCAAATTGGGGACGACAAGGAGCCAGCCTTGTAGAGTTACGTGGATTGGGGGTAAATTTATCCTCATATAATCTCGCCAAAGTCACAGCATGCATTAAACTCGAGGGACACTGGGCCTTCACCTCCCTTCGAATATCTGGCATTAAGCTACTGATAAAACAATCCCTAAGGGTGTTAGGTGGTTCAAGTTGAGTACGGTTAGCTAACGCAATAAATTCGGAGTAATACTCACCCACTGAAGCTTGGTGTTGCAACTTGAAGAGCAATTCCCTAGGAGATTCGAATAAGGAAGGTCCAAACTCGAACTCAATCGCTCGTGTGAGTTGAGTCCATGAACGAAATTGGGCAGACTTCTGTGACATCTGAAACCATGGAATGGCCGAACTAGACATTTGAAGCACTGGCAAACTCACTTGCTCCTCGTCAGGAACTCAAAAGAAATCAAAATTCTTATCCAGGGAAAAAAATCTAACCCAAGGCATCACTCCTATCGATTTTTGGCAGATTGAAGTTTACCCTTCAGGACTGCAAGCTCGTACAAAATGGTTGGTCTCTAATTGAGCTCCCACCATGTGAGAGTTCATGAGAAGGAAAGTTGGAGCGACACGGAGTGTGTAGTAGTTGCATGATGGAGGACTGAAGTGCATCAAATTTTAGATTCATTGCCTCAGAGGCTCTAGCTTGCTCTGTGCTATTTTCCTCTGCCGCCGTTTCAATCATCTGGTAGAGCTTCTTAATATCTGCCTCTGCCTTTCATCCTTGTGTTGTCAGCTATGAACATGGGCAATAAAAGCACCAATTGGAAGGATGATTGATGAATTTTATTGAAAAAAATAAAACTAGTATATCAGTAGAGTGATGCAGAAGCATGAGTTCAATGAAATAGTAAACTAACGAAACAATAAGAATGTATAAAGAAGAAAAATATCTATTATAAGTAACACCAACACCAGAGGAATGTGACCATGAATTCCTCCAATCAATAGAACTACAATGAACAAACGAGTATAATGCTCAAACCTCTTATTAGTAGCTTTCACTCTTGTGCTCCTGTGTGGTCCCTGATTTATCAGATTGCTTGCCAACTATCCTTGATTTGTAACTAACTCTCCCTCCAACAATTGTGGCTCTGGGTCGTGAGTATTAGAATTGCTCTCTGCATGGGTAGCATGACCCTCTCTTATGTGCCCAGACCCACTAATATTCATTAATGGAAATATTGTTATGTAGTTATGACAAAAAAAAGGATATATTGTTATTAAATCGCCAAATTAGTTTAAGATACCTCGATTATTATAGGAATTTGCTGTTGATGCAATTGCAATACTTTAAAAATTTAACTATAAGCTTAGTCTTGATATTGAGTTTTATAAATTTGAATATGAAAAAAAAAAGAAAAATTTGATATTTATTTAAAAGTTTGCTAACTTTAACTTATATTTTACATACAAAAAAGTTATACTAAAAACTTAATTTATGTGTAGTTTAAAAGTAGAAGTTCTGTATGTGTGTCTTTTTGTTAAGATTTTTTTTTCACTAAACTACATACTATTAGCAATTTATGTATGGTTTAAAAGGAGAAATTTTGTATGTATGTACCTCATTAAGCTTTTTTTTACTAAACGATATACTATTAGCAATTCTAAAGCCAAATAACTACCCTATAACAAATCTACTTAGAATATTCATGCATCAGGGTAAATCATAGTTTTAGAACTGAACCGATAATTAATCTTGTGAGGGTATTGGCACTACAAGAAAAACGTAGAGTACAGTCTAATTTACCGTCTGAAACGGCATCAAATTCGTAAGGTTATATAATTACTGTCGGATTTAAGTTTCCAACAATAACTTCGCCGGTAATATTTGAAGGGAAATAAAAATATATTGGCGTATTTTTTAGGGTCGGATTTATCGTTGGAATTTTCCGACAGAAACCCAACTTAGTGAAATGATGCGTTTTGGTGACTCGCAATGATTTATCGTCGGATTTTTTCGACGGTCACTGAGAGGTAAATTAAAAGCGCGAACCTTCTTCCCCTCATTCGAATTTCACCTTTTCTCTCATTTATTCCACTCTCTCCATCACCTTCGCCGATACCACCACCATCACAGCTCCTTCTCCGTTGTCGTCAACCCACCGTCGCCCCACCATCATCATGCTACTGCTGCCCTGCTTTTCTGCGAGTCCAACCTTCAGTGTAGCAGAACAAGAAAGCCTCTGCCCCAGTCTTCTGGCAAGATTCCCAACTTACGGTGACCACCCTTCTGCCACCTCTAACTCCGACAACATCATAGTGCCACTGCATCTTCACCTCTTTTTTGTTCTCTCCTTGTTCCACATTCCAAGTTTCTCTAACCTCTCTTTTTATTTTTTCTTCATATTATGTTTTGGTTAGGTTGATTCATTACTCTAATTTTCATTAGTTAATTTAGTTAGAGATAATTTTTTTTATATTAGTGGATTTTAGGTGGTTAAGATAGGTTACTTTTAGGATTATTAGTTTGTGTTATATTGCTGAAATTGTTGGAAACTGACTGAATTAATGGATAATGTTGTTGATTTTGTATTGAACATGCTGAATTTGTGTGAATTGATGTTAAAAGACTATTTATTTTGTTGAACAATTGTTGAAATTTGGTTGAATAGTATTGGCTTGAATTCGAATGGTCAACTATTACTTAGTTGCGTTGATTTTGCATCTTTGATGTATGTGCACACCAAGTGTTTGTTTATATGCCTCTATATCTATTGTTCATTTTAAATTGCATGTTGTAGCTACCATGTGATTTAGAATGTTTGATTTTTGTTTGACATAGTTAATTAAATCACTTTGTAATAAAGCATTGTAATGTGTTAGAAATTATTTTCTAATTAAGTTTTGAGTATGTATGTTGTATGTAAATGCCAACTTGGTTTCTTTAGGAAAAATGGAACTTCAATCACAACACAACATTATACAACTTACATTAATTTAGTGTATGCTGCCTTCACAACATTGCTTTCTTGATTTGTTGCCTTGCTTAATTGAAGTATTTTCCATACTGAGTATCTAATTTAGATCCAATAATGCATATTATGGTTGAAATGGTTGTGTTCTAAGATACTTGTTGTTTAGATTATCCAATGTTGAACTTAATATTTTGGTATTATTATAAAAATTACATTGGTATTATTATAATGTATTGTTGATTTGTTGTTCTGAATTTTTATTAATTGATATGCTATTTGCAGACATGACGACAGGATGATGTTCAGCGGATCAGGCTACTGGTTGTAGTCGCGGTAGAGTGAGGGTTTCTTCTGGGACCCCTGGGAATTCTGGATCTTTTCCCTCTACTCTGACTACCCCAATGACGTCACAGGTTACGGGTTTAGCGGACCAGCCATTTATCATGGCCCCTAACCAAACCTATGTCCCTCTGTCTATGGTGATGCCGCCGTCTCCAATCGCTCAGCAGCCTGCTACCACGGTGACGTCGCCTTTAGCGATGAAAGCTACAGCCCCGGAGTCCTCTCAAGGAAGTGAGGCAGCTGATGCCTCTCCACCACCTCCCATTGTACAATTGACAATTTGGCCTGATGGAGGCACAGGGTAAGTATCACTTTAAGTCTTCTATATTTCCTGATTATTGAATTGTTAAACGTATCTTATAATTGATTCTAGTTTAGTGGATTTAAGGTTGTAGGTTTGAATGGTTGAAAGTATGTCATGTTTTCTGATTATTGAATTGCTGAAGTGTCTGATTATTGATTCTAGTTTAGTGGATTTAGGGCTGTAGGTTTGCATAGCTAAAAGTGTTTCATGTTTTCTAATTATTGAATTACTAAAAGTGTTTGATTCTTGATTCTAGTTAAGTGGATATAGTGGATTTATGGATGTTAATTCTTGATTATTGCCTGTTGTTCATTGACTGTTGATATTTGGTGTTGTTTAAGTTAATTGTTAATTAAAAGGGTTTGTGGCGTATTCCAGTTATAGTTGAAACTCTACTGAAATTTCTATAAAAATCTCTATATATTTAGTTATTTGCTTTTGAAAATTTAATTTATATTACCATATTGGCTTGTTTGTGGATTGTTGATAGGTTTGCGCCAAACAACAACGCATGTACTTAAGAAATGACCAATGTCATCAAGTTGATGTATGACCACCTCTAGCCCAACTACAAGAAAATCCCTTCTGAGATCAGAGAGCAATGATTTCAAAAATGGGCGGTAATTTTTTTTCAAACTTTCTTAGCTAGTTTATACCTTCGATTTTGATTAACTAATTTTTAAGTTTCTTTGTGCACCTGTACTTTAGGACACCTCTCACGATGTCCTCATTAGGAAGATCTACGACCATTGAATGATTCGGTGACTGTAGCAGATGCTGGGGGATGTTCGTGAGGGGCGGGACCACCTGACAACTTGGCTCCAAACGGAAATAGAGAAGGCTTTATTAGTTCACTGGGATACCGATGAAGGGTTCAGACATCAACGTCTCACCAACAGAGCTAACAGAGCATCGGCCAGGTCATCTAAGTATATGGTGGCTCAGTGACCTTCATGAATACTAAGGCCAGACTGATATGTATTGCTTTTAAATTTATTATTAACTTAGTTATATTCTTTTACATATCATTATTACTAGGCATCCTAATCATATTGTTTCAATGCAACATGTGTAGTCGAAGTCGTTGGATCGCGAGGTGACGCTGGCAAAGACATTCAAGTACACCCACGCGTTGAAGGAGAACAAAGCGAGATTTTCTTATTAGCGGTCTCGGGATCATTATGTGAGTAAACATACATCTGATCTTCAGATATAATATTAGAGATCAACTGTATAGCTGTCGTACTAATCACAATAACATGTTACATAGGAGTCCTACATGTAGAGACTAGAGGCTGCGACTCAACAATCTCAGCAAAGTGGGGAGGATGCCGTCAATGGATCTGCTGCTTCAGTCGTCGATTTCAATGCGGTTTGGCATGAGATCGCCTAAGCGCCATACAAGAACCGCATATATGGCCTGGGGTTATTCTTCCCCAGTAGCCTTCAAACCTCTATATTGAGGCCATCATTCGGCTCTGCCACCAGTCGAGCCGTCGATCCCGAAGAAGGCGTGGATTTGAAGTTTAGGTGTAGGAGCTCATCCATAGCCTTCATCAGCAGTTTCAGGAGCTGAATGATTATCAAGAGAGGTATCCATAGATCCTCTCACATGTGACAGACACTGATAACTTCAGGCTGGAGTGGAGGGAGCAGCTGGAGTGGCTTCAGCGGATGGAGGCACAGATGGAGGTGTACCAGACTCAGATGTGTGCCGCTAACATCAACTCTGCTGGTGGCAGCAGTCTTGCTGGTGGTACACAGACATCATTGCACTTATTTGATGTACTTGAATTTTAACTTATTTGAACATTTTATTATTTATTTTAAATAATAGGTTTCTATTATTTAGGAATTGTGATATAAGTGTGTGAAAAATAAATTTAAATAAAAAATTAAAATTGAACGTTTGTTTCACAATTTTTTTTAAAAATGACATTAGGATTTACCGAGGAAATTACACTCAAAATGAACACAAAATTCATCGCCCAACCAGGAAAGGTCGGCAAGGTGAAGCGACGAAGCCCAAGTTAATGCAAGAAGTTATAAAAAGTAACCCATATAAAGCGGCCTGACGAGGTCGGACTAAAATGGAATTACTAAAAATAACTTAAGAAGGCCCGATAGAGAAGTCGGACCAATGAAAGGATCACTAAAAGGGAAAAACATCGGACAAAAGCCAAAAGGTTGAAAAACCTAGTGCCAAAATGCCTAGCTAAAGGGTACAAGCCCGAAAAAGGGACGCTACTTAAAAAGCAAAAGCACGACCAGGGCTAAAAAGTCGTCCAAATAAGCTAAAAAGAAAAGGTTCTACAGGAGAACACTACCTAGAAAGCTATTGGAAATCGACTAAAAAGGCCGGACAACAAGCCATGAGGATGACGCCGTCAAAATAGAAGGTTGTCAACAAAACTAACACAAGGCGTGGTCCAAAAGGCAAAAGTAGAAGTTCGTGGAGCCAACACTACCTCAGAGGATGTCAGACTAAGAGAAAGCTTCGAACATCCAAATCCCAAAGGCATAAGGACCCGTGAAGGGATACCATCGCCAAAACATAAGGCCGTACAAGGGTTGAAAAAACAACCTAAAAATGAAAGTACCTCACCAAGGCCAGCCAGTGCACCACCAGAACAGTCAGAAACAAAGATTAAAACATTGAAAACTCAAAGGTTACTCGGCGACAACCCAGGAGTAAGGGTGTTCTTTTTATTAAAAAACTAAAAGTTGCTAAGAAGCAACTATAATGCGTCGAGAGAGTTATGCAAATAATTACAAAACCAAGAGTTCAAAAGGTCTACAAGTTGGACCACATCAATACATAATAAAAGGAGTAAAAAAGATTACAAGGGGTCTAGCTTCGCCCCAATTGCTGCATCCTGAGGGCCAGGAGGTATGATAGAAATCGGGACAGCACCAACCACCTCCTCGGACCCAGTCAGAATCTCCACATCAGGATCCACCTCGCGCTGGGATACCTCGGCAGGAGGGGCTGTCGAAGCCTTAGCCGTTGACACAGAAGGGGGAGCCTCATCATCATCATCAGGGGCAGGCACAATTTTGCCATCCTCCACAACATTATCCATGCTAAACAGACTAAGGTCAGCATCAAGAGCAATAACCCGGACTTGAGCCTTCATATTCTCATACAAAGCAATCATACCATTCACCACATGGCTCTGGCGCTCGGCATAGTCGTCATAAGTAGACAAAAGCCTCTCCCTAGTCTCTAATAGCTCGCCATAGGTCCGAGTGTAGCTCTCCTTGGCCGTCTTGGCCATGTCCTCAGCAAGATTAGCAACTGCCTCCGCAGCATTAGCCTGGGCCTTCTCCCTCTCCACCACAAGTTCCAACCCAACATTCTTGGCCTCTAACTCATCCTTCAAACCCTTCACCCTCTCATAATCAGCCTTGTCCTCCTGGAGAAAATCACTAGTGGCATAGATAGGGAACTTCTTAAAGTCCCGGGACAAAGCAGCACTAAGATTAGCTATATGAATGATATTGCTAGCTATAAAGTCAAGATGGAGGAGGAAGGACACATCATCAGCAGGAACCTTCCCATAAGGATCGATAAGCTCTATGGTGAAATCCACACCATCAAAGTCTTTATCATTCAAATCATAAGTCTCGGCTGTCCTCGGCTTCTTGGGAGGAGGGCCAGAGGAGGTCGGAGAGGAGGCAGCACCAGAAGTCGCCAAAGGCGGGTCGGTAGAAGCCACCCAAACACGAGGAGTCGGGATAACCTTCCTCAGACCCGAAGGATTAGACTCCGACTTCTTAGGGGGAACCTGGCTAGAACCCTCCCCCGACGTCTTACCCTGAATATTTTGAGCAGCCACTATTTTCTTAGTCTTCCTCAGGACCTTCATCGAATCGGAGTTGGCAACCATATCTGAAAAAAGAAGCAAAAGACCACAGAAACAGTTACACAATGAACAAATAAAAGCAACAAGAAAGACTGCCTTATAAAGAAGTCAGGCACTACCTAGTTCGGAACGAAGGAGAGCGGGTCCCCTAAAAATCTCTTTGTGTCCGAATGAGGAGGCTCTCCCCAGTGCTCCTCCAAGACACCCACAAAGGCCCTCTCTACCTCATCTAGACTCTCCCACGAATACTTAAGGACCACAGGATCTTTTTGCCAACAAAGGGGAAAGGTCGGCTCATTATTCTCATCTAGGAAGAAGGGGTGAACATCCTCAACAGCTCAGATTTTGAAATAAAAGTTTTTGAAATCGTGGAAGGAGTCATCAAAAATAGCAAAAACTTTCTTGCCCTGAGTAGCACAGAAAGAAATCCAAGAAGCCTTCTTCTTGGCCACTCCCGGTTTTGTCATCACAAACAAATAGAGAAAAAGAGAAAGGGAAGGTTGGACACCCAACCCCCGACACAACAACTGAAAAATTTTCATGAAAGCCCAATAGTTTGGGTGAAGCTGTGAAGGAGCTACATTACAATTCCAAAGGACGTCGGTCTCAAATGGAGTAAAGGGAAGGGTAATACCTAATTTGGTAAAAAAGCAGTCGTAAGCATAAAAGAAGGGGCATTCGGCCCGACCTAAAGAAGGGAAACTAACCCTCTCATCAGGATCGAGCGACAGCAGATCGTAATTTTTCCCATCCTCCCTGTTCTCATACACCCTATGAAATCTCCTAAACTTCTCACAATACTCTGGGTCCACTACAGTCACACACATCAGCACTATGGAATCTAACCAATCAGCCATACCATGAGGGACCTTTGTAGACATCTCAACAATATTCTTATGAAAAGACATAGAAAAACTACACCTATAGCAAGAAAACGAAAGAAGGGTTACTACCAAGCAACTCGGGCAGCAGCAGAAAGCAAACACCAAACAAAAGGACGCCCCAAGGTTCACAAAAATAGTAGAAGATAATCAATCAAAACCCAGGGGCACCCTTTGGAGGCAACCGTGCAGGCACAAGAAAGAAAGAATGCGAAAAGTCAAAACCCTAACCCCTTTTTTTTCAGTAAAAGAAAATCGCAAAGGGAAAACCAAGAAACACAAATGCCATCATCTCTTCCAAGCCGCAGCAAAGAAGAATCAAAACCTTTCAAGAAACAAAATCATGCAACTAACACTAAGGAGAATCACAACCTTCAAACAAACAGAACAACAAAGGAAAAAGCATAGGGCAAATCGAAGTGACAAAGGCAAAGGAAAAGAGGTTCCTTCTCCAGATATGTGAAAAGCGAAACAAAGAAAGAGTTTGATTTCAAATAAAATGCAAAGAGGGAAAAAGAAATGGCAAAAAGAAATAAATAGGCTTTAAAAGCGCTTGTGTACTCCCAAGGAAGCAACTGATGCCAAAGCTTCTTAGGCTAGTTTCACAAGTCTTTTTCATTTGTTTTCATTAGGTTTTATGCACTTATACAATTTAAAATATACATTAACTCAAAATAGGTTGACAAATAGTATTGTTCCGAGGTTTACCTGAAACTGTAGGTCGATCTCGGTCGAGATCTTCTGTGTTGGTCGGAGCCGACGTGTTCAGAAGGTGTACAGCGGCCGGAACTGGTGTGTCCGACTTGTGGAACTGAGAGTGCTACTGATCCTTTATCACCGAAGGGTGGGGGTACATGCAAGGGACTCCGATGCTTAAGTTAGCAAGGGTATTAAGCAGGTATTGAGTAGAATCAGAGTATGTGTTATATCTGGGTGCTCCAGTGTATTTATAATGGTGAGATGTGACCTTCTTTGGATAAGATAAGTTAGTTATCTTATCTTATCTTATCTTTTGTCGAGGTCAGCTTATCTTCCATGGAACCGCCCTTATCTCTATAGGCTTGGGCTACCTTTGGATCGGGGTCGTATTCCTTGAGTTGGGCCCTTCTTTGGGCTTTCCTGTCGATTTGGCCGAGTTCTTTACAAAGAAGTCGGTCCGCTTGACCTAAAGAGGTCGGTCGCTTTGCTACTGAACATCCCGGCTCGGGCAGCTCGACCCAGGGTATGAACAGTGCCCCTGCTTGAGCTCGGTCTTCTTTTTTGAGGTCGAGTCCTTGACTTCGGTCCTTCTCTAGTGAAGCCGAACTCAAGCATTTTGTCGATTCCTTTGTAGGAGCTTTTGAATGTAGAACGTTTTTCCTCTAAAAGCGTGCGCTTTTGTATCGGCGCTTTGGGAACGTGCGAGGGTTTAATGCCTTCATTAATTTTAACATTAATTGCCCCGTTTCCCTTAGGCTCTTTATTTTGATTTTGAAAACCCAGAAACGGTTTCTCTCCTTCGCCCTTTTCGTAACTTCTTTTCTCCGCTCTCTTCGCTCTCTGTTTTTTGCTTGCGCTTCTGCTTTCTTGTGTTGCAGCTTTCGTTTAGCAATTTTCCGGGCAGCTTTCATTTCTGCGCCTCCATATTTCTTTCTCGAAGCTTCTTTCGTCTCCAGGTTAGTCCCATTTCGTGCTTTCTCTTTATTTTTTGTTTTTGTGATGAGGTTTTAATTTTGGTCCTCCCTTTAGAGAAATTTTTGATCTTTATGTTTCCATTGTGCCCTAGATTTGTTGAAATGTGCATTCTGGGAGTTTTTCCATCTTCTGCATGATCCTTTTTGCTTTTGCTTGATGCTTTTAGGGTTTTGCATGTTCTTTGTTGTTTCTGTTCTGATACCGCTGTCTGCATTTGTTCCTCATTTTATTTGAAGGTTGCTTTTGTCTGATTCTGAAAAAGGTTGCATCTTTAATAGCCTCTGCTTGGCGTGTTTGATGTGGATGGTTTTTGCTGGTTTAGACTGTAAGGCAATGTTTTTTTATGACGTTTTGTGTTTTGCTTTGATGGAAAAATGCTTGCTATTTGAAGCCTTCTTTTCTTATTTTGAGAGGTGCTAGGATGCGAGAAGTAGGTTTTTCCTAGAAACCTTGCTTTATTATTGCCTCCAAAGGATGCCCCAGGACTTTGGTTTGAGTATTGGGGTTTTCCTTTTCTGTGTGTTCGTCTGTATCGTATTGAGTTGTTTTCTCCTTTGTCCGAGATGTTTTTAGTAACCCAGTCTTCTTTTCTTACTTGTAGGATTAGTTGGCCTCATGTCTTCTCGAAATAACATTGTAGAGATGTCTTTCAGAGTTCCCGAGGGGATGTCCGATTGGCTGGACTCCCTTGTTTTGTTGTGTGTTTCTGTTGTGGATGCTGAATTTTGCACAGAGCTGAGGAAGTGCCATAGGATTTGTAGTAACAGTGCTCGTGAGGAGGATTATGAGCTTGTTGCTCCTGATTCTGATGAGAGAGTTTGTTTTTCGACTTCCATCGAGAGGGAGCGTCCCTTCTTCTATGCCTATGAATACTTCTTCAGTCAGTTGAACATTACTTTTCCTTTTACTGCTTTCGAGACCAACCTGTTGTGGTCATGTAATATTACCCCATCCCAGCTTCACCCAAATTCCTGAGGTTTTATTAAAATTTTTCAGCTTCTCTGCCGAGAATTAGATGTAACACCCTCTCAGACTCTTTTCCTTTATTTGTTTATTTCCGCCAAGCCTGGCAGTTCTTCAAAAAAGAAAGCTTCCTGGGTTTCTTTCAGGTCCGCCCAGGGCCATAAATTTTTTGCTATGTATGATGAATCTTTTAAGGATTTTAAGAATTACTTCTTTAGGGTTCGTGCTATCGAGGGGGCCCACCCCTTTTTTCTTGATGAAAATGATGAGCCCTCTTTCCCTCTAGAGTGGCAAAGGGATGTGAGAGTGTCTCGCTATACCTGGGAGATGCTTGATGATGTTGAGCGTGCCTTTGTTGTTGTTCTTGAGGATCTATGGGGGGCACCACCCCATCTTGATACAAAAAGGTCTTTGAATGACCCGTCCTTGGTTCGGACTGTTTTGGGTACTTGTCTGACTTGTTTCAACACTTGTTTCTTTTAATTTTTTCTTCCTCTTATTGTGACTGTAACTCTTTGCTCTGGCTGATTCTGTATTTGCAAAGATGTCAAAGAACAACGACTCCATGAAGGCCTTTAAAAAGGCAAAGAAGGCAACTGCTGCTCTGAACATCTCGGCCAAAGTGGCCGGCGAGGGATCTTCTCAGGTCCCAGTGAAGCCTCCTGTGCCGAGTTTTCCCGGGCCGAGGAAAGCAATTCCTACTCCTCGGTTTCATCAGGTCGATCCTCCACAGACTTCTGCCGTTGCTTCTGGTGTTCCTCCCTTAAAAAAGCAAAAAACATCCGAGCCCTTTAACCTGGATGCCCCGAATTTTAATGCTATCGAGTTTGTTGACCAGCAAATTACCCTCTATGGTGGGCTCTCCATGGACAATGTGTCTCTTCTTCAGCATCTGGATTTTATCACCAAGAGTAGTGTGAAAATGGCACATATGGGAGCGGCTATTTTCCGAACTGTTCAGGAGATCCCAATTCATGCCACAAAATCCTTTATGGAGGAGGCCAAATCAGAATTTGATCAGATCAAGGGTCTGAAAGAAGAGTTGGAGGTGAAGCTGGCGAAAGTAGAGAAGGAACTGGAGGGTGAAAAGGCCAGCTCTATTGCTTTGGCTGCTTCTTTGAAGTTGGCTGAGGACATGGCACTGAAGCACAAGGATAGCTATGTCTCAGCTTATAGGAAGTTAATGCATCTACGGGATGATTTGGAAACTGCTCCGGTTAATTATGCCGAGCTTCAGGGTCACCTTGTGGGCAGCGTAACTGCCGCCTCTGAGAACCTGATGGAGCAGTTCCGGATTGTAGCTCCTGATGCCAACTTGACTCTCGTTAGTCTTGATAACGTAGTAAGGGATGGCAAGATTGTCCCAGATGATCCCGATGATGATGTTGAACCTCCCCCAGTGCCTTCTATCAAGGTGTCGAGCTCCTCGGTTCCTCTAGTTACGTCTGATCTGGATTGTCAGATTCTGAACCGGGATGATGAAACTGTAGATGCTGTGCCTATTCAGACTCGTCCTCCTTCTCCCCGTACTGATGCTGCCGGGAAGGCTCCCGATCTTTGCTAATCTTCTTTTTAAGTATTTATGTAAATAGCCCGGTTTGTGGGCTTTTGAACTATTTTATTGTTTTGTTTAACTGCTGACGCTTTTTAGTTGCCTGTCTGGCAACTTTTACTTTGAAAAAAAAAGTAGCTTTCTGAGGTAGATTTTGGTGGCCTCTTGAAGCTTTATTATACTATGCTTTTATTGCGCTTTAACATGGTATCTCTTTTGGTTTCTGAGAGTGTTGGAATCTTGCTGCTTGACCTCTTTGGATTGCTTTTGTACTTTTATTGTTTGTAACTTGGATCCTTTGAGGTCGTGACTTGTATGGGTCCGACTTGTTTGTCGGTTTTCTCGCTTTTGCTTGTATTTTTAGCGCCCCATAACCGATTTCTTCGTGTTGGTCCCCTTCTGAGTTATTTTTGTAATCCTCTTTCTTGGACCTTTGTTAGGTCTCTTTTAGGGATTACTTTTATAACTTGTCTTGTAGGGGGCCGACTTCGTTAGGTCGATCTCTTCTAAGTTATTTTTGTAATCCTCTTTCTTGGACCTTTGTTAGGTCTCTTTCAGGGATTACTTTTATAACTTGTCTTGTAGGAGACCGACTTTGTTAGGTCGATCTCTTCTAAGTTATTTTTGTAATCCTCTTTCTTGGACCTTTGTTAGGTCTCTTTCAGGGATTACTTTTATAACTTGTCTTGTAGGAGACCGACTTTGTTAGGTCGATCTCTTCTAAGTTATTTTTGTAATCCTCTTTCTTGGACCTTTGTTAGGTCTCTTTCAGGGATTACTTTTATAACTTGTCTTGTAGAAGACCGACTTCGTTAGGTCGATCTCTTCTAAGTTATTTTTGTAATCTTCTTTCTTGGACTTTTGTTAGGTCTCTTTCAGGGATTACTTTTATAACTTGTCTTGTAGGAGACTGACTTCGTTAGGTCGATCTCTTCTAAGTTATAGCAAATCCTCTTTAATAGGGTTGGCCAGACCTCTTTCTAGGGATTTGCTGATAACTTGGGTTGACTTGGTCCGAATTTTTAGTGTAGGCCAGTCCTTTTAAGTTATTATATAGCAATTTATAAGACCTCGTCAGGTTCTTTTGGGGATCACTTTCGATAACTTCTTGTATTATTTCTGTGTTCATCTTTGCCGATTTGTAGATGGTGGTTTTTGTCCCGGTTTGATCTTCCTTTAGGTGAATCGCATTTTCACCTTTGTCGGTCGATCATTCCTATCAAGATCGTACAGTGAATCTGTTCTTCACTTTCTGTCGATCCGTTACTTTATAATCGGACGATGAATGCTTCAGATTAATGTATCTTGGGAATTTGTAGAATATCTGAAATGTATTTTATTCAAAGAAAGTGCAAATATATACATGCGAGAGTTTTTCGTACCCTTAAGTCAGATTAAATCTCAATCTTGAAGCCTCATTAAAAAACCTTTTCAGGAAAAAGAGTGCATCTTGTGATGAGATCTTTTACCTGTCCTAGCTGTAGTACCTTCTTAGGTTACAGGCGTGCCATGATCTGGGGAGTTCTCGTCCCTCGAGTTCGGACAGTCTGTAGTAGCCTTTCCCAAGTACTTCTGTGACTCAGTAGGGTCCTTTCCAGTTGGCTGCCAGCTTACCTTCTCCGGGTCGAGTTGTTCCAATATCATTTCGGATTAAGATGAGATCATTATCAGCAAAACCTCTTGGCACTACCTTTTGATTATACCTAGCAGTCATTCGCCGCTTTAGTGCTTCTTCTCTGATCCGAGCTTTTTCTTGGATTTCTGGAAGTAGGTCGAGCTCTTCTCTTTGAAGTTGAGAGTTAGTTTGTTCATTGTAGTGGACTACTCGGGGAGACCCTTCCTCGACTTCTATTGGAATCATTGCCTCCACTCCGTATGCTAATCAAAATGGTGATTCGTTCGTAGTAGAATGGGGGGTTGTTCGATACGCCCATAGGACTTGTGGAAGTTCCTCGGCCCAAGCTCCCTTAGCTTCTTGCAGTCTCTATTTTAGCCCGGCCAATATGACTTTGTTGGCCGCGTCGGCTTGTCCATTGGCTTGGGGATGTTCGACGGAGGTGAACTGGTGTTTTATATTCAAGTCGGTCACTAGTTTTCTGAAGCCTGCATCTGTGAATTGGGTGCCATTATCTGTGGTGATGGAGTATGGGACCCCGAACCTTGTAATGATGTTCCTATATAGGAAGTTCTGACTTCTTTGAGCAGTGGCGTTGGCTAGGGGTTCTGCCTCGATCCATTTTGTGAAATAGTCTACCCCTACTATGAAGAACTTGACTTTTCCCGATCCCTGGGGAAAGGGTCCGAGAAGATCGAGTCCCCACTTTGCAAATGGCTAGGGTGAGGTCACGCTGATGAGCTTTTCCGGCAGGGCGATGTGAAAATTGGCATGCTTCTGACATGGTGGACATGTCTTTACAAATTCGGTAGCTTCCTTTCGTAGAGTTGGCCAATAGAATCCCGCCCGGAGTACCTTTTTTGTGAGAGCTTGTGCTCCGAGATGATTGCCACAAATGCCGTTGTGTACTTCCTCCAAGACTTCCTTTGTATTGGAGGTCGGTACGCATTTTAACAATGGTGCTGAGATCCCTCTTTTGTATAGGGTGTTGTTTATGATAGTGTAGTACTGTGCCTCCCTTTTTAACCTCTTTGCCTCCTTTTCATCTGTAGGGAGCGCTTCTGTTTTGAGGTAGTTAATTATGGGGGTCATCCATCCTTGATCCCGACCTGTTATGGCTAGGACTTTTTCTTCTTTCGATATTGACGGGTTCTGTAGTATTTCCTGGATGAGGCTTCTATTGTTGCCCCTTGGTTTGGTGCTGGCTAGTTTTGAGAGTGCGTCAGCTCGGGCGTTTTGCTCGTAGGGTATGTGGCAGATCCTATATTCCTCGAGTTGTCTGAGCTGTTCCTTAGTTTTATCCAAATACTTTTTCATTGTAGGATCTTTGGCTTGGTAGCTCCCTATTATTTGTGAGGTAACGACTTGTGAATCGCTGTAGAAGTTGAGTTTCCGAGCTCTGACTTCTCTAGCCAGCTTCAAACCAGCTAATAACGCTTCATATTCTTCTTGGTTGTTTGAGGCTGGGAATCCGAATTTGAGGGAAAGCTCAAGTTGGGTTCCTTGGTTGCTTTCGATTATCACACCTGCACCACTTCTGGTTTTATTCGAGGAGCCGTCCACGTATATATTCCACTCTATGGGGATCTCTGGAATGTTTGTGAATTCTGCAATGAAGTCGGCTAGGTATTGTGATTTAATGGCTGTTCGCGCCTCGTATTGGAGGTTGAATTCGGACAACTCGATTGCCCACTGTAAGATTCTTCCTGCTAGATCTGTTTTCTGCAATATCCCCCTTTATGGGCTGGTTGGTCCGAACCTTAACGGTATGCGCTTGGAAGTACGGGCGAAGTCGTCGGGATGTGAGTATGAGAGCGTAGGCAAACTTTTCTATTTTCTGGTAGTTCAGCTCTAACCCCTACAGTGCTTTGCTAATGAAGTAGACGGGTTGTTGCCCACCCTCGTCTTCTCTAATTAGTGCTGAGGCTATTGCCCGGCTTCCTACTGCGAGGTACAATATGAGTGGTTCTCCTTTTCGTGGTCGAGATAGAATAGATGGCCGCCCCAAGAATTCTTTGAAGTCTTGGAAGGCTTGCTCACATTCCATTGTCCACTCGAAGTTCTTTCCCTTCCTTAAAGTAGCATAGAAAGGGAGGGATCTTATCGCTGACCCTGCTAGGAATCTGGACAAGGCCGCCAATCTCCTATTGAGTTGTTGTACCTTTTTTACGCAGGTTGGGCTCTTCATGTTGAGTATGGCCTGGCATTTATCTGGATTTTCCTCGATTCCTCTTTGTGTGAGCATAAAGCCCAAGAACTTACCTGCTTCCACGGCGAAGGTGCATTTAGCCGGGTTAAGTCGCATGCCACGCTTCCGTATGGTGTCGAATATTTGAACCAAGTCGGACAGTAATGTTTCTTCACTTTGTGTCTTTATCAACATGTCATCCATGTAGACCTCCATGATTTTTCCGATGTGATTTGAGAAGACCTTATTTATTAGCCTCTGATAAGTAGCTCCCGCGTTCTTAAGGCCAAAAGGCATTACGATGTAACAATAGTTTGCTTTGGGTGTTAGAAACGAGGTTTTTTCTTGATCCGGTGGATACATTGGGATCTGGTTGTACCCCGAATATGCATCCATAAATGAGAGATACTTATATCCCGATGAGGCATCTACTAGAGCGTCGATGCTTGGAAGTGGATAAGGGTCTTTTGGGCAGGCTTTGTTCAGGTCGGTGTAGTCGGTGCACATTCGCCACTTCCCATTTGACTTTCTTACCAAGACGACGTTTGCTAGCCATAGTTGTTACTTAACTTCTCTTATGAACCCTGTCTCTAGTAGTGCTTGCACCTGTTCTGCTACAGCCTGAGACCGTTCTGGCCTGAGTTTTCTTCATCTTTGTTGTACCGGCCGGGATCCCGGATAGACTGCCAACTTGTGGCTTATCAGTTCGAGATCTATGCCTGGCATGTCGACAGCTTTCCATGCGAAGAGATCAACATTATCTCGTAGGAACTGTATGAGTGATTCCTTTGCATCTCCTTTCAGGATCGTGCCAATATTAGTTGTCTTATCCGAGGTGTCTCCGATCTGAACTTTCTCTATTTCACCCTCAGGCTGTGGACGGAGTTCTTCTTGCTTCTGAACTCCACCAAGTTCGATTGTGTGGAACTCTCCTCCTTCGCCTCTGAGGTTTAGACTTTCATTATAACAGCGACGCGCCATCTTTTGATCTACTTTTATTGTAGCTATCCCTTCTGCAGTTGAGAATTTCATACATAGATGTGGAGTTTGAAACTATTGCGCCGAGTTAGTTTAACGTTGTCCGACCTATTAAGGCGTTGTAGGCTGAGCTTACGTCGACCACGATGTAGTCTATCTTGAGTGTTCTGGATTGGTTCCCCTTTCCGAAGGTTGTACGTAGCAATACGTATCCCAGTGGTTGTACTGGGGTATCCCCAAGTCCGAACAGGCTGTTCGGGTATGCTCTTAGCTCTTTTTCTTCTAAGCCGAGCTTGTCGAAGGTAGTTTTGAATAAGATATCGGCGGAGCTTCCTTGGTCAATTAATGTACGGTGGAGGTTGGCGTTTGCCAGTATGATAGTGATGACCATGGGGTCGTCGTGTCCTGAGATGATTCTGGATGCGTCTTCTTTGGTAAACGTGATTGCTGGGATGTCTGGCGCCTCCTTCTTTCCTTCGACATGGTATACTTCTTTGAGGTGTTACTTGCGATATGATTTGGAGATTCCTCCTCTTGCAAATCCGCCGTGTATCATGTGGACGTGTCTCTCCGGTGTGCGAGGTGATCGCTCAGACCGTCCGACATCTTCATCCCTTCTTCTTTTTCTTGGCTCTTCGTTCCGGTTGGCCAAAAACCGATCTAGTTTTTCTTCTCTTACTAATTTTTCTATGACATTTTTCAAGTCGAAGCATTCGTTGGTGGAATGTCTAATGAATAAGTGGGTAAAGATCATGATAAAACCACATAATTAAACATAATATAAACCATAAAATAGTGGTTTATCAACTTCCCTACACTTAGACATTAGCATGTCCTCATGCTTAATTGAAGGAGATAAGATAAATAAGTATGAACATGTAGAAATTCATGCAATGCAATGCAACCTATATATATAAATGCAACTATATAATTCTTGCCCACTTGATCAAAAGTAAATAAGCTCTTCAAAATAATTACAAATCAAATTCCACTAATTCTATCATTATACAGTAAGACAGATAAAAGTGCAAGAAGATAGCTCATGAAAGCAGGGAACATGGAAATTCAAGCATAGAACCCTCACTGATGATGTATGTATGCTCTAATCTCTCCAGTGTATAGGGTAATCACTCTATCCTTCTCTAATCATGCTCTCTAACTTTTGTTTTTCTCCTAACCAATCAACAACAGTTAATATGCCAATGCAAACATCATGAGGTCTTTTTAAGGTTGTAATGGGACCAAGGTAAGGGTAGGGATACATATATGGTTAGGTGAGCTTATAAATTGAATCTTTAATTAACCCAAGTTTTAACCCAACCTATACATTTTATATAACTTTAGAATTTATACGTAGCTATCCAGAATTCCCTTTTACATTCCATACTCATGTATCAATTTTTATCATATGTGCATTGATCTTTGAATTTTTAATTCAGCTTTGGGGTGATTTTGTCCCCATGCAGTAGAAATTGGTGAATTAAAAATTATTAAAATGTGTACGTTGCAAGTATAGTTATTAATCACCAGAAATCCACTTATCAATTTAGAAAGGTGTCACAGAAATTTAAATTTTAAAATACTGGGAGTATGAATCCCAGGTCGTCTCCCAACAAGTTGCAGAAAAGCGTGCTATTTTATTAATCAGATGTTTTCAAAAAGATTTTAGTTGAGTAAACAGGAAATAAAATTGGAGAATTTGAATAATGTAAATAAAAGCCTTGATTGGGAGTTGATTAGTTGGAAGTCCCGCTATTGTTGGATTACTCTCTAGATTAATTGATAATTAATGGTTATCCTGTTTAGGTATCTCTTACTAGGTAAGGGAAAGTTAAACAAGTTGGGATGCTATGCCTATTCACAAGTTGCAATCCACTTAATTAAAAGGGATTGATGTCAGTGACTAAAGGGCAAGCCAACAATAACCCAATTACAATCTTTCTTCCAAGCTTTCTAACTCAATTGGTTCCTTTCAATCAACTCCCCATCAAGTTTGGGGAACTACTCGCTCATTGTGAATGTAAAATTCATAACATATGAAAAGGAATTCAAGAAAGACATTGTAAATAAAATCAAAATAATTAAATAAAAATAAAAGTAATCCTTGTATTAAATAAATCCTAATAATATTCCAATGGTAAAATTAATAAAACAAAGGACATGGAAGAGTAAAGCCAAGTAAAGAAAACGAACTAGAATGACGAAGCTTTGATGAGGTAATAACTCTTCTCAATATTCCAATGCAAAAAGTGGTAGAAAAATCAAATCCTAAAAACTATCAATGTGTAGAGAGAAAAACCTAGAGAAGGAGTAAAAACTAGATCTAAAAACTAAAACTGTGTAGAATGAATGTTGTTTCTGGTTTCTGCATGTTCTCTGGCTTTAGTCTGCTGTTCTGGGCCGAGAACTGGGTCAAAATAGGGCCCAAAATCGCCCCCAGCAGAATTTGCAGATTCTGCAGGTCGCGCACGTCACACGATCGCGTCATCCATGCGGACGCATCATTCGCGTTTTTTCCCTTCCACGCGTTCGCGTCGTCCATGCCTCCGCATCACTTGTGCTTTTCCATTCCACGCGGTCGCGTGAGCCATGCGGCCGCGTCACTGTGATTTTTCCTCTTTCGCGCGAACACGTGAGCCATGCGGCCGCGTCACTTCTCGCTGATTACCTCCTCAATTTCTTGTGTTCCTTCCATTTTTGCTAGCTTCCTTCCTAATCTCTAACTCATCCATGCCCTATAAAACCTGAAACACTTAACGCACAGATCACGGCATCGAATGGGATAAAAGAGAACTAAAATGCATAATTAAAAAGTCTCTAGGAAGCAGTTTTCAACCATGTAATAATTTCAGGAAGGAAATATAAATGCATGCTAAATTAATGAATAAGTGGGTAAGGATCGTGATAAAACCACATAATTAAACACAATATAAACCATAAAATAGTGGTTTATCAACTTCCCCACACTTAGACATTAGAATGTCCTCATGCTTAATTGAAGGAGATAAGATAAATAAGTATGAATATGTAGAAACTCATGCAATGCAATGCAACCTATATATAAATGCAACTATATAATTTTTGCCCACTTGATCAAAAGTAAATAAGCTCTTCAAAACAATTACAAATCAAATTCCACTAATTCTATCATTATACAGTAAGACAGATAAAAGTGCAAGAAGATAGCTCATGAAAGCAGGGAACATGGAAATTCAAGCATAGAACCCTCATTGATGATGTATGTATGCTCTAATCTCTCCAATGTATAGGGTAATCACTCTATCCTTCTCTAATCATGCTCTCTAACTTTTGTTTTTCTCCTAACCAATCAGCAACAGTTAATATGTCAATGCAAACATCATGAGGTCTTTTTAAGGTTGTAATGGGGCCAAGGTAAGGGTAGGGATACATATATGGTTAGGTGAGCTTATAAATTGAATCTTTAATTAACCCAAACTTTAACCCAACCTATACATTTTATATAACTTTAGAATTTATACCTAGCTACCCAGAATTCCCTTTTACATTCCATACTCATGTATCAATTTTTATCATATGTGCATTGATCTTTGAATTTTTAATTCAACTTTGGGGTGATTTTGTCCCCTTATTTATTTATTGAATCTTTTTTTTTATATATATAGAAATAAACATAGCTTATCAATGCACATAGATTTTTAATTCTTATAGCTTCACATGAGTAGGTATCCAAATTCCCATTGTATTATCATGACATATTCCCTTAATAACTTTTGTTCCCACAAATTCCCATACTTAACTAGCATACACAATTCTATCTTAAGCTAACCAAAGATTCAAATTGGGATATACAATTGTTTTTCCGCTTAAGGCTAGTAATGTGGTAAAATATAGAACAACTGGGATTTTAAGGCTCAAAGTGGTTAACAAAGGTAATTAAAAAGGGTGGGCTTAATTTGGATAAGTGAGTTTAAACAAATAATGGCCTCAATCACATGCAAGCATATAAACATAATAACTATTGGACATATAGGATGAAACAAAATATAGATTACAATCATAGAGAAGTAAACACACAAGAATAAAATAATTATGGTTAAATAATGTACCATGCATAAAGGCTCAAATTTTCACAGGTTGTGTGTTCTTTAGCTCAAAAATCATGTTTTAAATACAACTTCAAGCAAATTTATCATAAAGGTTTTGATTAGAATTAGTGAAATTTTGTTCCAAAGATATCTTTTTAGAAGAAACTTATTGTCTTTTCAATCAAGTAGAACATGCATGCAACTAACCTATTACTATGCAATTTATTCTATTCTATAAAAGAAAGAGAATCTAACTAAAATATCCTAATTTATTGGTGCTAGGGAAGAGAAATTACCTCCGGAAGTCAGGTACTGACCGACCTCCCCACACTTAAGGCTTTGCACCGTCCTCGGTGCCATCTGTCAGGAATAAGGGTGGGCTGGTGGCAGTGTCTCCACAGTCGAGGCCATCATGACTCCCTGTGCTGGTGAAGGAAGTGGAGTCCGGGGTGTCTGAGTCTCTGCAATCTCCTCTAAGCAGCTCCCTGAGGTGTTTGAATCGGCGTTGATTGCGGCGCTCTCGGAGCTTTGCTTTCCTTTCATGTTGGTCCAACCGCTTTAGTATTTGATGTAGCAGTTGACTAGTAGATGGTGGAGGAACTGCAGCATCCTCTGTGGACTGACTGGTAGTGACAAGTTGTGGCCTGAGATATCTCCCGTTAGGGACATACTGATCATCCTGTGGAAGAATGGCTTTGGTGTCTCCAGCTCTGTAGGATACTCCGGCTGCTGAGATGAGATCAGAGACTAATGCGGGGAAAGGTAGGTTGCTCGCGATCTGCACATGTTCCATAGCATTCTGGATATGTCGTGGTAAGTTGAGAGGCTGGTCTGTGAGGATGCACCATAGTAGAACGGCCATGTCTGCAGTGAAGGAGGACTCATGAGTACTCGAGAAGACGTAATGGGACATAATCTGTGCCCATACGTGAGCCTCCAAGGTAAGTACGGAAGCCGAGATTCCCTTAGGACGGGAACGATGGTATCCGAAGATCCATTTGCTGCCAGGGCGAGCAATAACTCTGAGAACAGCGTCCCAGTCAAAAGTGTATGCCTGGCGCTTGGCTGCGGCTTTTTGAAAAGCGTCCAATCCTTCTGGAGCAGGTGGGAGATCTAAGGCTTGCTGTATGGCTTCTTCTGTAATGGGGACTTGCTTCTGGCGTAAATAGACGGACTGCAGAGTCGGCAGGTGGAAGTTGGAGTAGAACTCAACAACCCAAGAACTAAAATGAATAAGTAAAAAGTCTCTAGGAAGCAGTTTTTAACCATGTAATAATTTCAGGAAGAAAATATAAATGCATGCTAAATTAATGAATAAGTGGGTAAGGATCATGATAAAACCACAAAATTAAACATAATATAAACCATAAAATAGTGGTTTATCAATGTCCTCGGAATAAATAGAAAGGGTGATTAAATTCAAAATACAATATAAATTTGTCGACTGAAAAATAGATGACAAGGGAAAAAAGGAAAAAAAAGGAAAGAAAATGAAGACTACCTAAATATCACGTGACTGAAGAGCATAAAAGAGATGCTTGGCCAAAGAAGTTAGACGAAGACTCAGAGAAGATAAAATCCTCAGGCGTAGAAGAGCTAGATCAATTACAATCATTCGGAAGCCACAACCACACACCACCAGTAAAATCACGATAGATCAGACAACCAATAACTAGATGATTGAATTGCATAAAATAAATGCCTAGCCCAAGAAGCAAGACGAAATATCAAGAGAAGATGAAGTGTTCTGATATAGCTGAGAATGAACGAAGGCAAAAAATTCAGCCGTGACAACCACACACCATCAGTAAAATTGACGATTAATTTTTTAGTTTCATAGGAGAGCAACAGAGAGCAAAAAAAAAGATACGGAGCAATACTCGGTGTAGTTTATATACTATTGAGCAAAAGATATAACCATAGATTTTAATTTTAATTAGGTGTTTAAAAATTTAATGTATATGAGAAATGATAGCAGAGACCTTATAATTGACAGGTATCACAAAACCTCCTACGTATACCAAAAAAATTAAATAGATTCAACAACACATGCATTAAAATATGATCATATTTTCTTTAAAATATTAAAGAGAAGAAGTACAGTAAATCTAGATAGAAAATAAGTATGAATAAGAGGGATTCAATTCAAAATTTCGACTGTCAAGTAACACATGCATTAAAAATGTGTACAATGAAATAAAAAATGGAAAAACCAGCCAAGAAAAATCAATAAAAAAAACTCAAGAATGAAGGAGAACAAGCCACATCAGCAGTCAAAGGCTGGATTGTAGTTTATATACTATTGAGCAAAAGATATAACCATAGATTTTAATTTTAATTAGGTGTTTAAAAATTTAATGTATATGAGAAATAATAGCAGAGACCTTATAATTGACAGGTATCACAAAACCTCCTACGTATACCAAAAAAATTAAATAGATTCAACAACACATGCATTAAAATATGATCATATTTTCTTTAAAATATTAAAGAGAAGAAGTACAGTAAATCTAGATAGAAAATAAGTATGAATAAGAGGGATTCAATTCAAAATTTCGACTGTCAAGTAACACATGCATTAAAAATGTGTACAATGAAATAAAAAATGGAAAAACCAGCCAAGAAAAATCAATAAAAAAAACTCAAGAATGAAGGAGAACAAGCCACATCAGCAGTCAAAGGCTGGATTGTAGTTTATATACTATTGAGCAAAAGATATAACCATAGATTTTAATTTTAATTAGGTGTTTAAAAATTTAATGTATATGAGAAATGATAGCAGAGACCTTATAATTGACAGGTATCACAAAACCTCCTACGTATACCAAAAAAATTAAATAGATTCAACAACACATGCATTAAAATATGATCATATTTTCTTTAAAATATTAAAGAGAAGAAGTACAGTAAATCTAGATAGAAAATAAGTATGAATAAGAGGGATTCAATTCAAAATTTCGACTGTCAAGTAACACATGCATTAAAAATGTGTACAATGAAATAAAAAATGGAAAAACCAGCCAAGAAAAATCAATAAAAAAAACTCAAGAATGAAGGAGAACAAGCCACATCAGCAATCAAAGGCTGGATTTTAAGATATAACTATAGATGTTGGAAGATGTGATTATGTGAAAGTGATGGAAGCATAGGTATTGTTTACTACTTGAGACACTTGTCATTTGTTGATTTTTCCAACAAAATTTTAAGTAAAGATATTTTTTATTTAAATAAATAACTATTTCTAATCATCAAAAATTAAAATATTGGCAAATCTGACAATAAAAAATTAAAACTAATGTTGTAACATAAAAAATTAATTTTTTTTGACAATACTATCCAATTATTAAATTTATAATTAATTCTATTAAATTTATTTTTAAATTTCTAAATTACCCTTTATATCTTTTTTTCATTTTAACCATTTATTCTTTTTAGAAACCAAAACTAAAATCAATCCCAAACCATGAAAATCTTTCTAGAATCAAAAACAAAATCAACCCAAAATTATAAAAACCCTTCTAAAACCAGAATCATCCCAAAACTATAGAAAATCAGACGAAATCAAATCAACTTTTTTCTGGGAATAAGAGATGTGCATATTAGCACCATGTGCCATGGTGATGATGGTGTTCTTGTTGATGAGCGGATATTTTATACACTTTTTGACATTATTTTCATATAGTATTTAGTATATTTTGTTTAAGTTTTATTATATTTTCATAGTTTTAGCGTAAAATATACATTTTTGGATTCTACTTTGAGTTTGTGTATTTTTATGTAATTTCATATATTTTCTGGCTGAAATTGAAGAGTTGGAGCAAAAGTCTGATTCATAGGCAGAGAAAGTGCTGCAGATGTTGTCAAAATTTGACCTCCTTGCACGCAAAAGAGCTTTTCTTGAGCTACATAAATTCAAATGGAGCGTTCCTACCGGCTATAGAAAGCTAACATCCAGGGCTTTTCAGAAATATATAATAGTCTATACCTTGCTTCAGAATTAAAGGCCCAAAACTGGCATTCAACGCTAGTGATCTACCCAAGTCCAGGCGTCCGGTGCTCACAAGGGGGTAGCCAGCATTCAAATGCCCAAGAGGGACCCCCTAGCAGGTGTTCAACGCCCAAGGAGTCTCTTAGATCGTGGATCTCATCAAAGCTCAGCCCAAACACTCACTAAGTAGGCCCCGAAAGTGGATTTTTACACTAAAACACTGGTTTACCATTTTTATATACTCCTTAGTCATTAGTTTAGTATTTAAAAGGATATTTTACATCACTTTTGGAGACTTTTGGCACTTTACACGTTTATCATGGTATTTTCTATCAGTATGAGTCTCTAAACCTCCTAGGTTGAGGGGAGGAGCTCTGCTGAGTTTCATGGATTAATAAAAGTATTACTATTTCTTTTCAATTCGTGTTTGATTCTCTATTCTAAGACGTATCTTCGTTCTTCATCATTATGAATGCGTTGAACCACCAAAAGGTTATCTCATGAGTTCAGAGTAAGTCTTTCATCGGACAATAATGAACCACTAGCTTGATTATACATCTCTTAGACGGCTACTCCATGACTTCATTGGGGACTTCTCGAGACACCAGTTCTACCAAGGTACGGGGAGATTAGAGTCTTTATGGTAGAGGCTAGAACCAAAGGCACAATATTCTCTGATCCGGAAGATTTGACCTTGTTTGTGGCGTTTTGAGTAGGATCACTAAGGAGAATGAACTGCAGGAGCTTCACCTTCAATCAGAATGGATCCGCACTAACCCTGGGGTTCAGATCTGGAGGAGCATTGACGACCTCTCAACCGACGTTGATCACATATAGCCTGCCATAGAAGAAATCATTCACAGTTGAAGAAGACAGTAAGACTAGAATTAATCCAGAAGAACAAAAGCATCTCCAAGCCTTAACCATCTTCTTATCACTGGTTATAATCAAACATAGTAATTCCATCTTATTCCAATTTTATGCGTTTCAACAAACAACCAACTTTTCTATCCTCCTGACTAAGATCTACAAGATAACCATAGCTTGCTTCAAACCACAATCCTTGTGGGATCAATCCTGACTCACCTCAAGTATTACTTGGACAACCCAATGCACTTGCTGATTCAGTTGTACAAAGTGTGGGGATTCGAGCACCAAATTTTTGGTGCTGTTGCCAGGGATTGTTCGAGTTTGAACAACTGACGGATTATCTTGTTGCTTAGATTAGGTATTGTCTTTAATTTTGTTAGAGACTTTTATTTTATTTTCTTTTTTTCAAAAAATAAAAAAATCAAAAATCTTTCAAAACCTTTTCTATTTTTGGCTATGTATTTCCTTTTGAGTTTCTTACTTTGAGTCTTACCTATTTCTTGTTTTCTTTGTCAAAAATATTTTTCAAAACTTTTCCTTTTCCTTTTCTTTATCATAGGATCCAAGCAGGTTGGTCAAAATGGCGGAGTGCATCTGGTTTTATATGGACAAAAAAGTGCCTTTAAAACTTAAAGGTAAATTCTATCGCACCGCTATAAGACCGGCTATGCTGTATGGTATAGAGTGTTGGGCGGCTAAAGGGGAGCACGAACATAAGCTGAGTGTGGCAGAGATGAAGATGTTGAGATGGATGAGTGGTCATACGGGATTGGATAAAATAAGGAATAAAGATATAAGGGAGAGAGTTGGAGTAGCACCCATTGTGGAAAAGATGGTTAAATCGCGTCTCAGGTGCTTTGGACATGTGAGAAGAAGACCGATAGAACATCCAGTCAGGAGGATGGATGAGATGGAAGATGGACAAAGGGCGAAAGGTAGAGGAAGACCTAAGAAGACCATCCATGAGGTGGTCAAACGAGATCTATGATGAGCGGATAATTTATACGCTTTTTGGCATTATTTTTAGTATGTTTTTAGTATGATCTAGTTAGTTTTTAGTATATTTTTATTAGTTTTTAGTTAAAATTCACTTTTCTGGACTTTACTATGAGTTTGTGTGTTTTTCTGTGATTTCAGGTATTTTCTGGCTGAAATTGAGGGACCTGAGCAAAAATCTGATTCAGAGACTAAAAAGGACTGCAAATGCTGTTGGATTCTGACCTCCCTGCACTCGAAGTGAATTTTCTGGAGCTACAGAAGCCCAATTGGCGCGCTCTCAACGGCGTTGGAAAGTACACATCCTGGGCTTTCCAGATATATATGATAGTCCATACTTTGTCCAAGATTTGATGGCCCAAACCGGTGTTCAAAGTCACCATCAGAATTCCCAGCGTTAAACGCCGGAACTGGCACAAGGATGGGAGTTAAACGCCCAAACTGGCACCAAAGCTGGCGTTTAACTCCAAGAAGAGTCTCTACACGAAAATGCTTCAATTCTCAGCCCAGGCATACACCAAGTGGGCCCGGAAGTGGATTTTTATGTCATTTACTCATCTCTGTAAACCCTAGGCTACTAGTTCTCTATATATAGGACCTTTTACTATTGTATTTTCATCTTTTGATCATGTTTTTATGATTGAAACCTCTTTGGGAGGCTGGCCATTCGGCCATGCCTAGACCTTGTTCTTATATATTTTCAACGGTGGAGTTTCTACACACCATAGATTAAGGTGTGGAGCTCTGCTGTACCTCGAGTATTAATGCAATTACTATTGTTCTTCTATTCAATTCCGCTTGTTCTTGTTCCAAGATATCACTTGTTCTTCAACTTGATGAATGTGATGATCCATGACACTCATCATCATTCTCACCTATGAATGCGTGCCTGACAACCACCTCCGTTCTACCTTAGATTGGGTGGATATCTCTTGGATTCTTTAACCGGAATCTTCGTGGTATAAGCTAGAATTGATGGCGGCATTCAAGAGAATCCGGAAGGTCTAAACTTTGTCTGTGGTATTCTGAGTAGGATTCAATGATTGAATGACTGTGACGAGCTTCAAACTCCTGAAGGCTGGGCGTTAGTGACAGACGCAAAAGAATCACTGGATTCTATTCCAACCTGATTGAGAACCGACAGATGATTAGTCGTGCCGTGACAGGGTGCGTTGAACATTTTCACTGAGAGGATGGGAGGTAGCCACTGACAACGGTGAAACCCTTACATACAGCTTGCCATGGAAAGGAGTAAGAAGGATTGGATGAAGACAGTAGGAAAGCAGAGAGACGAAAGGAACACAGCATCTCCATACGCTTATCTGAAATTCCCACTAATGAATTGCATAAGTATCTCTATCTTTATCTTTATGTTTTATTCATCATTCATAACCATTTGAGTTTGCCTGACTAAGATTTACAAGGTGACCATAGCTTGCTCCATACCAACAATCTCTGTGGGATCGACCCTTACTCGCGTAAGGTTTATTACTTGGACGACCCAGTACACTTGCTGGTTAGTTGTGCGAAGTTGTGTTTATGCCATGGTATTGAACACCAAGTTTTTGGGTTCATCACCAAGGATTAATTGAGTTGTGAAAAGTATTGATCACAATTTCGTGCACCAAGTTTTTGGCGCCGTTGCTGGGGATTGTTGAGTTTGGACAACTGACGGTTCATCTTGTTGCTTATATTAGGCATTTTTCTTCAGAGTTCTTAAGAATGAATTCTAGTGTTTCAAGGTGATGTTCTTATCATCACCAAAGCTGATTGATTCTCATCAATTTAGCTCTTGAATGCAATGTCCTGCTGAAGCTTGACTAGCCATGTCTAATTCCTTTAGACTGAAGCTTTAGACTAACATTGCATGATTCCTGGAATTCTCATTAAGAATTTTGATATCTTTGTTTTCTTTTCTACTTAATTTTCGAAAAAAATTCAAAAAAAATTTTTACAAAATCATAAAAACCAAAAATATTGTATGTTTCTTGTTGAGTCTAGAGTCTCATTTTAAGTTTGGTGTCAATTGCACGCAATTTTTTTTTATGTGTGTCTTCAGTGATCTTCGAGTTGCTCTTGATGATTTACTTGCTCTGATTTTTAAATTCTCTTGACTTGAGTGTTTATGTGTCTCATATGCATTCTCATTTTTAGTGTCAGCAGTATACAAACTGCTAAGTTTGGTGTCTTGCATGCATTGTTATTTGATTATTCCTCACTATTAAAAATCCAAAAATATTTTTAATTTGTGTCTTTTCAAGTCAATAATACAGAGAATTGAAGATTCAGAACATACTGCAGAGGAATGACACAGAAAAAGCTGGGCGTTCAAAACGCCCAGTGAGGAAGGCAAACTGGCGTTTAAACGCCAGCCAGGGTGCCTGGCTGGGCGTTTAACGCCCAAAAGGGTAGTAGTTTGGGCGTTAAACGCCAGAATGTGCACCATTCTGGGCGTTTAACGCCAGGATGGCACAAGAGGGAAGATTTTGTTTCAAATCAAATTTTTTTTTTTTTAGCTTTCAAAATCTTTTCAAAATCAAATCTTTTTCAAATCAAATCTTTTCAATCAAATCTTTTTCAAAATCAATTTCTTTCCATTTTCAAAGATACTTGCTATCAATTAATGATTTGATTCAACATTTCAAGTATGTTCCCTTTTTTGTTGAGAAAGGTTTAATGTCTGAATCATATCTTTTCATGTTAGCCAAGTCATTAATTTTAAAAATCAAATCTTTTCAAATTGTTTTTCAAATCATATCTTCTTAATCACATCTTTTTCAAAATTAGTTTTCAATCAAATCTCTGTGATTTCTAATTTCAAAATCTTTTTCAAAAATCACTTGATTTCTTTTCCACTCTTAGTTTTCGAAAATTTCTTCCCCTCTTCTCACATCCTTCTATTTATGGAGTAACACTCCTCCTCAGTGTACAATTCGAACTCTACCTCTCTAAGTTCGAATTTTCCACCCCTTCCTTCTAATTTTTCTTTTCCTCTGACACCTCAAGGAATCTCTATACTGTGACATAGAGGATTCCATATTTTCTTGTTCTCTTTTCTTTCATATGAGCAGGAGCAAAGACAAAATTATTCTTGTTGAGGCTGACCCTGAACCTGAAAGGACCTTGAAGCGAAAGCTAAGAGAAGCTAAGGCATAATTCTCTGTAGAGGACCTAACAGAAATCTTCAAAGAAGAAGAACCCATGGCAGCCGAAAACAACAACAATGCCAACAATGCAAGGAAGGTGCTGGGTGACTTTACTGCACCTACTCCCGACTTCTATGGGAGAAGCATCTCTATCCCTACCATTAGAGCAAACAACTTTGAGCTTAAGCCTCAATTAGTTTCTCTAATGCAACAGAATTGCAAGTTCCATGGATTTCCATTGGAAGATCCTCATCAGTTCTTAGCTGAGTTCTTGCAAATCTGTGACACTGTCAAGACTAATGGGGTTGACCCTGAGGTCTACAGACTTATGCTATTCCCTTTTGCTGTAAGAGACAGAGCTAGGGTATGGTTGGACTCACAACCTAAAGAAAACCTGAACTCTTGGGAAAAGCTAGTCAATGCCTTCTTGGCAAAGTTCTTTCCACCTCAAAAATTGAGTAAGCTTAGAGTGGAAGTCCAAACCTTCAGACAGAAGGAAGGAGAATCCCTCTATGAAGCTTGGGAAAGATACAAACAATTAATCAGAAAGTGTCCCTCTGACATGCTTTCTGAATGGAGCATCATAGGTATTTTCTATGATGGTCTGTCTGAACTGTCCAAGATGTCTTTGGATAGCTCTGCTGGAGGATCTCTCCATCTGAAGAAGACGCCTACAGAAGCTCAAGAACTAATTGAAATGGTTGCAAATAACCAATTCATGTACACTTCTGAAAGAAATCCTGTGAACAATGGGACAAATCAGAAGAAAGGAGTTCTTGAGATTGACACTCTGAATGCCATATTGGCTCAGAACAAAATATTGACTCAGCAAGTCAATATGATTTCTCAAAGTCTGTTTGGAATGTAAAATGCACCAAGCAGTACTAAGGAAGCTTCATCTGAAGAAGAAGCTTATGATCCTGAGAACCCTTCAATGGAAGAGGTGAATTACATGGGAGACCCCTATGGAAACACCTATAATCCTTCATGGAGAAATCATCCAAATCTCTCATGGAAGGATCAACAGAGACCTCAACAAGGTTTCAACAACAATAATGGTGGAAGAAACAGGTTTAGCAATAGCAAGCCTTTTCCATCATCTTCTCAGCAACAGATAGAGAGTTCTAAGCAGAACAACTTTGACTTAGCAACCATGTCTCTGATCTAATCAAAACCACTCAAAGTTTCATGACTGAAATAAGGTCCTCCATTAGAAACTTGGAGGGACAAGTGGGTCAGCTGAGCAGGAAAATTACTGAACTCCCTCCTAGTACTCTTCCAAGCAATACAGAAGAAAATCCAAAAGGAGAGTACAAAGCCATCAACATGGCCGAATTTGGAGAGGAGGAAGAGGCAGTGAACGCCACTGAGGAAGACCTCAATGGACGTTGGTGGACGAAATTGTGATCACTACAACTTCGCACAACTAACCAGCAAGTGTACTGGGTCATCCAAGTAATAAACCTTACGCGAGTAAGGGTCGATCCCACAGAGATTGTTGGTATGAAGCAAGCTATGGTCACCTTGTAAATCTTAGTCAGGCAAACTCAAATGGATATGGGTGATATACGAATAAAACATAAAGATAAAGATAGAGATACTTATGTAATTCATTGGTACGAATTTCAGATAAGCATATGAAGATGCTTGGTCCCTTCCATCTCTCTGCTTTCCTACTGTGGAAATGTTCAACGCACCCTTTCACGGCACGGCTATCCATCTGTCGGTTCTCAATCAGGCCTGAATAGAATCCAGTGATTCTTTTGCGTCTGTCACTAACGCCCCGCCCTCAGGAGTTTGAAGCTCGTCACAGTCATTCAATCATTGAATCCTACTCAAAATACCACAGACAAGGTTTAGACCTTCCGGATTCTCTTGAATGCCGCCATCAGTTCTAGCTTATACCACGAAGATTCCGGTTAAAGAATCCAAGAGATATCCACCCAATCTAAGGTAGAACGGAGGTGGTTGTCAGGCACACGTTCATAGGTGAGAATGATGATGAGTGTCACGGATCATCACATTCATCAAGTTGAAGAACAAGTGATATCTTGGAACAAGAACAAGTGGAATTGAATAGAAGAACAATAGTAATTGCATTAATACTCGAGGTACAGCAGAGCTCCACACCTTAATCTATGGTGTGTAGAAACTCCACCGTTGAAAATACATAAGAACAAGGTCTAGGCATGGCCAAATGGCCAGCCTCCCAAAGAGGGTTCAATCATAAAGGCATGATCAAAAGATTTTAAATACAATAGTAAAAGGTCCTATATATAGAGAACTAGTAGCCTAGGGTGTACAGAGATGAGTAAATGACATAAAAATCCACTTCCGGGCCCTCTTGGTGTGTGCTTGGGCTGAGCATTGAAGCATTTTCGTGTAGAGACTCTTCTTGGAGTTAAACGCCAGCTTTGGTGCCAGTTTGGGCGTTTAACTCCCATCCTTGTGCCAGTTCCGACGTTTAACGCTGGGAATTCTGAGCGTGACTTTGAACGCCGGTTTGGGCCATCAAATCTTGGGTAAAGTATGGACTATCATATATTTCTGGAAATCCCAGGATGTCTACTTTCCAACGCCGTTGAGAGCGCGCCAATTGGGCTTCGTAGCTCCAGAAAATCCACTTCGAGTGCAGGGAGGTCAGAATCCAACAGCATCTGCAGTCCTTTTTAGTCTCTGAATCAGATTTTTGCTCAGGTCCCTCAATTTCAGTCAGAAAATACCTGAAATCACAGAAAAACACACAAACTCATAGTAAAGCCCAGAAAAGTGAATTTTAAATAAAAACTAATAAAAATATACTAAAAACTAACTAGATCATACTAAAAACATACTAAAAACAATGCCAAAAAGCGTACAAATTATCCGCTCATCACAACACCAAACTTAAATTG
Organism: Arachis hypogaea; assembly: GCF_003086295.3. NCBI lineage: Eukaryota > Viridiplantae > Streptophyta > Magnoliopsida > Fabales > Fabaceae > Arachis > Arachis hypogaea. The sequence continues at coordinate 80,293,534 of NC_092045.1, read as the reverse complement.
TTGCTTGTCCTCAAGCAACTGAAAATCAAATAAGATAAAAAGAAGAGAATATGCAATGAATTCCAAAAACATCTATGAAGATCAGTATTAATTAGATGAGCGGGACTTTTAGCTTTTTGCCTCTGAATAGTTTTGGCATCTCACTCTATCCTTTGAAATTCAGAATGATTGGCTTCTTTAGGAACTCAGAATCCAGATAGTGTTATTGATTCTCCTAGTTAAGTATGATAATTCTTGAACACAGCTACTTATTGAGTCTTGGCCGTGGCCCAAAGCACTCTGTCTTCCAGTATTACCACCGGATACATACATGCCACAGACACATAATTGGGTGAACCTTTTCAGATTGTGACTCAGCTTTGCTAGAGTCCCCAATTAGAGGTGTCCAGGGTTCTTAAGCACACTCTTTTTGCCTTGGATCACAACTTTATTTCTTTCTTTTTCTTTCTTTTTCTTTCTTTTCCTTTTTCTTTCTCTCTTTTCTTTTTTTTTCGAAATTTTTTTTTGTATTCACTGCTTTTTCTTGCTTCAAGAATCATTTTTATGATTTTTCAGATCCTCAGTAACATATCTCCTTTTTCATCATTCTTTCAAGAGCCAACATTCATGAATCACAAATTCAAAAGACATATGCACTGTTTAAGCATACATTCAGAAAACAAAAATATTGCCACCATATCAAAATACTTAAACTGTTATAAAATTCAAAATTTATGCAATTCTTCTCTTTTTCAATTAAGAACATTTTTTTATTTAAGAGAGGTGATGGATTCATAGGACATTCATAACTTTAAGGCATAGACACTAAGACACTAATGATCCTAAGACACAAATGTAGATAAACATAAGCACTAAAATTCGAAAAACAGGAAATTAAAGAACGGGTCCACCTTAGTGATGGCGGCTTGTTCTTCCTTTTGAAGATCCTATGGAGTGCTTGAGCTCCTCAATGTCTCTTCCTTGCCTTTGTTGCTCCTCTCTCATGATTCTTTGATCTTCTCTAATTTCATGGAGGAGAATGGAATGTTCTTGCTGCTCCACCCTTAGTTGTCCCATGTTGGAACTTAATTCTCCTAGGGAGGTGTTTAGTTGCTCCCAATAGTTTTGTGGAGGAAAGTGCATCCCTTGAGGCATCTCAGGGATCTGATGATGAGAGGGGTCTCTTGTTTGCTCCATCCTCTTCTTAGTGATGGGCTTGTCCTCATCAATGGGGATGTCTCCCTCTATGTCAACTCCAACTGAATAACAGAGGTGACAAATGAGATAAGGAAAGGCTAACCTTGCCAAGGTAGAGGACTTGTCTGCCACCTTATAAAGTTCTTGGGATATCATCTCATGAACTTCTATTTCTTCTCCAATCATGATGCTATGAATCATGATTGCCCGGTCTATAGTAACTTCGGACCGGTTGCTAGTGGGAATGATTGAGCGTTGGATAAACTCCAACCATCCTCTAGCCACGGGCTTGAGGTCATGCCTTCTCAATTGAACCGGCTTTCCTCTTGAATCTCTCTTCCATTGGGCGCCCTCTTCACAAATGACTGTGAGGACTTGGTCCAACCTTTGATCAAAGTTGACCCTTCTAGTGTAAGGATGTTCATCTCCTTGCATCATGGGCAAGTTGAATGCCAACCTTACATTTTCCGGACTAAAATCCAAGTATTTCCCCCGAACCATAGTAAGCCAATTCTTTGGATCCGGGTTCACACTTTGATCATGGTTCTTGGTGATCCATGCATTGGCATAGAACTCTTGAACCATTAAGATTCTGACTTGTTGAATGGGGTTGGTAAGAACTTCCCAACCTCTTCTTCGGATCTCATGTCGGATCTCCGGATATTCACTCTTTTTGAGTGAAAAAGGGACCTCGGGGATCACCTTCTTCAAGGCCACAACTTCATAGAAGTGGTCTTGATGCACCCTTGAGATGAATCTCTCCATCTCCCATGACTCGGAGGTGAAAGCTTTTGCCTTCCCTTTCCTCTTTCTAGAGGTTTCTCCGGCCTTGGATGCCATAAATGGTTATGGAAAAACAAAAAGCAATACTTTTACCACACCAAACTTAAAAGGTTTGCTCGTCCTCGAGCAAAAGAAGAAAGAAGAGAGTAGAAGAAGAAGAAATAGAGGAGATGGAGATGGCCTTGTGGTTCGGCCAAAGGGGGGAGAAGTAGTGTTTAGGTTGTGTGAAAATGAAGGAGTGAAGATGGGTTTATATAGAAGTGGGGAGAGGGTGATGGTTCGGTCATGTATGGGAGGGTTTGGGTGGGAAAGTGGTTTGAATTTGAATGGTGAGGTAGGTGGAGTTTTATGAAGGATGGATGTGAGTGGTGAAGAGAAAGATGGGATTTGATAGGTGAAGGGTTTTTGGGAAAGAGGTGTTGAGGTGATTGGTGAATGGGTGAAGAAGAGAGAGAGAATGGTGGGGTAGGTGGGGATCCTGTGGGGTCCACAGATCCTGAGGTGTCAAGGAAAAGTCATCCCTGCATCAAGTGGCGAGCAAAAATGCCCTTTGTGCCAATTTTGGCGTTAAACGCCGGGCTGGTGCCCATTTCTGGCGTTTAACGCCAAGTTCTTGCCCTTTACTGGCATTTAACACCAGTCTGGTGCCCCTTTCTGGCATTAAACGCCCAGAATGGTGCCAGACTGGGCGTTAAACGCCCATCTGCTAGCCTCACTGGCGTTTCAACGCCAGTAGGTTCTTCCTCTAGGGTGTGCTGTTTTTCTTTCTGTTTTGCTTTTTCACTTGATTTTGTGACTTCTCATGATCATCAACCTACAGAAAACATACAATAACAAAGGAAAATGGATAAAATATAAAACATTGGGTTGCCTCCCAACAAGCGCTTCTTTAATGTCAGTAGCTTGACAGAGGGCTCTCATGGAGCCTCACATATGCTCAGAGCAATGTTGGAACCTCCCAACACCAAACTTAGAGTTTGAATGTGGGGGTTCAACACCAAACTTAGAAGTTGGTTGTGGCCTCCCAACACCAAACTTAGAGTTTGACTGTGGGGGCTCTGTTTGGCTCTGTTTTGAGAGAAGCTCTTCATGCTTCCTCTCCATGGTGACAGAGGGGTATCCTTGAGCCTCAAACACAAAGGATTCTCCATTCACTTGAATGATCAATTCTCCTCTATCAACATCAATCACAGCCTTTGCTGTGGCTAGGAAGGGTCTGCCAAGGATGATGGACTCATCCATGCACTTCCCAGCCTCTAGGACTATGAAATCAGCAGGGATGTAATGGTCTTCAACTTTCACCAGAACATCCTCTACAAGTCCATGAGCTTGTTTTCTTGAGTTGTCTGCCATCTCTAGTGAGATTTTTTGCAGCTTGCACCTCAAAGATCCCTAGCTTCTCCATTACAGAGAGAGGCATGAGGTTTACACTTGACCCTAGGTCACACAAGGCCTTCTTGAAGGTCATGGTGCCTATGGTACAAGGTATTGAAAACTTCCCAGGATCCTATCTCTTTTGAGGTAATTTCTGCCTAGACAAGTCATCCAGTTCTTTGGTGAGCAAAGGGGGTTCATCCTCCCAAGTCTCATTTCCAAATAACTTGTCATTTAGCTTTATGATTGCTCCAAGGTATTTAGCAACTTGCTCTTCAGTGACATACTCATCCTCTTCAGAGGAAGAATACTCATCAGAGCTCATGAATGGTAGAAGTAAGTCCAATGGAATCTCTATGGTCTCTTTTTGAGCCTCAGATTCCCATGGTTCCTCATTGGGAAACTCATTGGAGGTCAGTGGACGTCCATTGAGGTCTTCCTCAGTGGCGTTCACTGCCTCTTCCTCCTCTCCTAATTCGGCCATGTTGATGGCTTTGCACTCTCCTTTTGGATTTTCTTCTGTATTGCTTGGAAGAGTACTAGGAGGGAGTTCAGTAATTTTCTTACTCAGCTGTCCCACTTGTGCCTCCAAATTTCTAATGGAGGACCTTGTTTCAGTCATGAAACTTTGAGTGGTTTTGATTAGATCAGAGACCATAGTTGCTAAGTCAGAGGTGTTCTGCTTAGAACTCTCTATCTGTTGCTGAGAAGATGATGGAAAAGGCTTGCCATTGCTAAACCTGTTTCTTCCACCATTATTATTGTTGAAACCTTGTTGAGGTCTCTGTTGATCCTTCCATGAGAGATTTGGATGATTTCTCTATGAAGGATTATAGGTGTTTCCATAGGGTTCTCCCATGTAATTCACCTCTTCCATTGAAGGGTTCTCAGGATCATAAGCTTCTTCTTCAGATGAAGCTTCCTTAGTACTGCTTGGTGCATTTTGCATTCCAGACAGACTTTGAGAAATCATATTGACTTGCCGAGTCAATATTTTGTTCTGAGCCAATATGGCATTCAGAGTATCAATCCCAAGAACTCCTTTCTTCTGATTAGTCCCATTGTTCACAGGATTCCTTTCAGGAGTGTACATGAATTGGTTATTTACAACCATTTCAATCAGCTCTTGAGCTTCTGTAGGCGTCTTCTTCAGATGAAGAGATCCTCCAGCAGAGCTATCCAAAGACATCTTGGATAGTTCAGACAGACCATCATAGAAAATACCTATGATGCTCCATTCAGAAAGCATATCAGAGGGACACTTTATGATTAATTGTTTGTACTTTTCCCAAGCTTCATAGAGGGATTCTCCTTCCTTCTGTCTGAAGGTTTGGACTTCCACTCTAAGCTTACTCAATTTTTGAGGTGGAAAGAACTTTGCCAAGAAGGCATTGACTAGCGTTTCCCAAGAGTTCAGGCTTTCTTTAGGTTGTGAGTCCAACCATATTCTAGCTCTGTCTCTTACAGCAAAAGGGAATAGCATAAGTCTGTAGACTTCAAGGTCAACCCCATTAGTCTTGACAGTGTCACAGATTTGCAAGAATTCAGCTAAAAACTGATGAGGATCTTCCAATGGAAGTCTATGGAACTTGCAATTCTGTTACATTAGAGAAACTAATTGAGGCTTAAGCTCAAAGTTGTTTGCTCCAATGGCAGGGATAGAGATGCTTCTCCTATAGAAGTCGGGAGTAGGTGCAGTAAAGTCACCCAACACCTTCCTTGCATTGTTGGCATTGTTGTTGTTTTCGGCTGCCATGTTCTTATGTATTTTCAACGGTGGAGTTTCTACACACCATAGATTAAGGTGTGGAGCTCTGCTGTACCTCGAGTATTAATGCAATTACTATTGTTCTTCTATTCAATTCCGCTTGTTCTTGTTCCAAGATATCACTTGTTCTTCAACTTGATGAATGTGATGATCCGTGACACTCATCATCATTCTCACCTATGAACGCGTGCCTGACAACCACCTCCGTTCTACCTTAGATTGGGTGGATATCTCTTGGATTCTTTAACCGGAATCTTCGTGGTATAAGCTAGAATTGATGGCGGCATTCAAGAGAATCCGGAAGGTCTAAACCTTTTCTGTGGTATTCTGAGTAGGATTCAATGATTGAATGACTGTGACGAGCTTCAAACTCCTGAGGGCTGGGCGTTAGTGACAGACGCAAAAGAATCACTGGATTCTATTCCAACCTGATTGAGAACCGACAGATGATTAGTCGTGCCGTGACAGGGTGCGTTGAACATTTTCACTGAGAGGATGGGAGGTAGCCACTGACAACGATGAAACCCTTACATACAGCTTGCCATGGAAAGGAGTAAGAAGGATTGGATGAAGACAGTAGGAAAGCAGAGAGACGGAAGGAACACAGCATCTCCATACGCTTATCTGAAATTCCCACTAATGAATTGCATAAGTATCTCTATCTTTATCTTTATGTTTTATTCATCATTCATAACCATTTGAGTTTGCCTGACTAAGATTTACAAGGTGACCATAGCTTGCTTCATACCAACAATCTCTGTGGGATCGACCCTTACTCGCGTAAGGTTTATTACTTGGACGACCCAGTACACTTGCTGGTTAGTTGTGCGAAGTTGTGTTTATGCCATGGTATTGAACACCACGTTTTTGGGTTCATCACCGGGGATTAATTGAGTTGTGAAAAGTATTGATCACAATTTCGTGCACCAATCTACATGTAAATGGTCTCTTTGTAGACATGATACATGACAGAGCACAATGGCGTCGTTTGATTCATGTAGCCGACCCCACTTAGTGGGACAAGGCTTTGTTGTTGTTGTTGTTGTTGTTTGACTCTTTTGTTCTTGTTCTTGTTAAGGTTTCAAATTTCTTGTTTCTTTTTCCAAAAATTTTTCAAAAATAGTATTTTTTGTTTGAGTCTTATGTCAATCTTTAAGTTTGGTGTCTTCTTGAATATTTTCTTTTAAATTTTCAAAAATTGTGTCCTTGATTTTCAAAATTCTTAAGTTTGGTGTCTTTTGCATGTTCTTATTTTCTTTGAATTTCTTTGAGTTTTGTTCTTAGTGTTCTTCTTGATCTTCAAAGTATTCTTATTTTTTTCTTGTTTTGATCTTAAAATTTTTAAATTTGGTGTCTCTGTGTTTTTCTTTGCAATTTTTGCACACTAGGTGTTCTTAGATCTAAAAATTTTAAGTTTGGTGTCGTTTTGTTGTTTTTCTCTTTCTTCATTAATTCAAAAATCAAAAAAATAAAATATCTTTTCTTATCTTTAATTACAATTTTTGAAATTATTGTTAATTGATTTCAAAAATGTTTAAATTTGGTGTTTTCTTGTTTGTCAAGTCAAGATTTAAATTCAAAAATCATATCTTTTTCAAATCTTTATCTTATCTTGTTTCAAATTCAAAATTTAAAATTTAAAATTCAATTTTCAAAATCTTATCTTATTTCAAATTTCAAAACCAAATCTTTTTCAAAAATCAAATTCAAATCTTATCTTCTTCAACCTCTTTTCAAATCTTTTTTAAAATTTTGATTCTTTTTTATCTTATCTTTCTTTCAAAATTTAAATTTCAAAGCTTTTTAATTTAAAACTTATCTTTTCTTAACCTTCTTATCTTATCTTGCTTACCTAACTTATCTTCTTTTTAATTTAAAATCTTTTCTATCTTATCTTCTTTTAAATTTTAATTTTAAAAACTTTTCAAATCTTTTCAATTCTTATCTTATCTTGTTGACTTTTTCAAATATTTTTAAAATCAAATCTTTTCAAATCTTCTATCTTATCTTGTTTTCAAATCTTTCTTAATTAGTTAGTTGCTTTCTCTTTCTTCTTTTTCAAAACTTCCTAACTAACTCCTCTCTCTTCTATTTTCGAAAATATCTTCTTTTATTGCTCCCTCTTCTTTTTCGAAAATCATCATTAAATTTTCAAATCTTTTTAGTTCATTAACCTTTATTTGATTAATAAATAAAATAAAAACAAAAATATTTCAATTCTAGTTTCTAATTTTACTTCTAATTTTTGAATTCTTCCTCTCTTCTAGCCGAATTCTTCTTCTTCTTCCTCTATCTTCATTCTTCTTTCTTCTTTTGGATATCTCCCCGGGAGCTCCCTATACTATAACATAAAGATTCCCATTTTTTTTGTCTCTTATTTATGTATGTAGAGACATCGGAGTCACTATGGATCTAGAAAGGAATGCACGAATTGGGAGACCTCTGGGCTCCTATACATTTGACACTCCTATTGACTTAGATGACTTTAACGTCAACCTAGACCAGGTCCTGCTGTTACGGCAAAAATACCGGTTTCATGGACACCCACAAGAAGACCCCAGTAAGTTCATCTCCGACTTCCTGCAGTTTTGTGACACTATAGAGGTCAATGGGGTGGACCCTGAAGTCCCCAGACTAAAACTCTTCCCATTTGCTCTGAGTGATCAAGCAAATGAATGGTGACATATGGAACTTAGAGGAAGTATGAACACCTGGGATAAGGTTGTTAACAATTTTTTGAACAGGTTCTCTCCCTCACAGAGATTAACTAAGCTAGTGACCGATGTTCAGACCTTCAGGCAGAAGGAGAGTGAGTCTCTCTATGATGCTTGGGAGAGGTACAAGCTGATGTTCAAGAATTGTCCTCCCCATATGTTCTCAGGATAGGGTAAGACAATGATCTTCTATGAAGTAATCTCTGAGATAGCCAGGAAGACAGTAGATCACTTTGCAAACGGCCCTTTGTACTTTATAGAGACACATGAAGAGGCAGATGAGCTCATTAAGATAGCTGCCAATAACCAGCACTTATACTCCTGTGAGGAGACTCTAGTTAGGACAGAAGTTCTAGACATGGAGACCTTAAAAGAAGGTGAGAAAGTAGTCTTTGCCAAGGAGGCCGAACATCAGGAGCCTGCGAACTGAAGGCAATCAAGATCCAAAAGGATCTTGAGAATGCCAGTGAGCACGCCCGTACAGAGAAGAAAGAACCTCAAGTTGATTCTTCTCTAGGCATGCAAGAGGAGCATGTGACTCTCACAGAGCATGCCCTTGCAGAGGAGAAAGAGCCTTAAGAGCTACCTTTCCTAGGCGTGAAAACAGAACCAAAAGATGAGCAACTGGCTCATTTCCAAGCAGCATTCAAGAAGCTGCAAGTCAATATCTCTTTTACAGAGGTATTTGAAAAGAAGGACCTAAACGGAGATGAAATAGAGGTACTTACTAAAAAGTACAATACAATAATTCAAAATGAGCTGCCAAGGAAGATGCCAGATTCAGGGAGCTTTCAGATCCTATGGACTACTGGAAAGATCACTTTTGACAAAGCCCTCTATGATCTTGGCTTGAGTTTAAATCTGATACCTTCATCTATGATGAGGAAGCTGAAAATCCAAGAGGCACAAGAAACAAGGATTACCTCGCATAAGGACTGGATGGTACTCAAGGTTCTTGACCCTCCATTACCCCCTAACAAAGGAGGCACTTGCATAAAGGATTCATCATTCAAGCCTGCTCCCTTGATTAAAACCCATTCAATCCCTCCTAAGACCAAACGTAAGTATGGTGTTGGATGTACACTATCCACCAAGGAGGAAGGCCCCAAAAGAAACATGCCTAGGGGCTGGAAAAACAAAATGTCCTTACTGAAGGCTTTTCACCATGGAAGATGGTAATGTTCACTTATCTCATCATGGTATTCACCATGGAAGATGGAAATGGCACTAAGGAACACCAGCATATTGCTGCAAGCCAAACCCTGCCTCATGCACTGAACAAGATCCTGTCTCTTGAGCATATTAAGCTAATCCATGAGAGCACAGGAAGGAAGCTCCTAGTAAGGAGTAAGGATTTATTCCTCTATGACTATCTTCCTCCTTGAAAGGAGTTGTCCGTCAAGCTAATGACATTAAAGAAGCGCTTATTGGGAGGCAACCCAACTATAAATAGAGTATTTTTGTTCTTATTTCTTTTGTTTGTTATCATTTGAGTTTATTTTAGTTTATTTTTAGAGTTTTTCCTTATTTTTTAATGTTTGTGATCATGTGCAGTAGTTAGAACAGAAATAAAAACAGTCAGAGCTGGAAACAGAACACCCTAGAGCAGAAACCTTGATGGCGTTGAACGCTAAACAAGGAGCCAAAGTGGGCATTCAATGCCCTCTGGGGAGTAACAAGCTGGCGTTGAACGCCAGCCAGGGAGCCAGGCTGGGCGTTCAACGCCCAAAAAGGCAGAAGACCTAGTGTTGAACACCGGGAAGGAAGTTTCTCCTGGGCGTTCAACGCCACAAATGGGAGGCAAGCTGGCATTGAACACCAGCCATGGTGTAGCTGCTGGGTGTAACAGCCCAGACCACCCACTAGCACAATATTGTCCGCTTTGGTACACAAGACCTCACGGTTTTGTCTTTGACGATAGGGATGCTAGCCAAAGCCCCCCACACTCATTCGTCAAAACGCGTCATGCTAGGGAGAGGTATCCACACCCTTATAAGGCATGCTTCATTCCCCTCCCCAACCGATGTGGGACCTTACAATCCACCCCCCTAAGGGAGCCCAACGCCCTCGCTGGCACATCGATCTGGGCCCGACTCTGATACCATCTGTAACAGCCCAGACCATCCGCTAGCACAATATTGTCCGCTTTGGCACACAAGACCTCACGGTTTTGCCTTTGACGATAGGGATGCTAGCCGAAGCCCCCCACACTCATTCGTCAAAACGCGTCATGCTAGGGAGAGGTATCCACACCCTTATAAGGCATGCTTCGTTTCCCTCCGCAACTGATGTGGGACCTTACAATGGGCGTTCAATGCCCATAAGGAGGGCAAGGAATTCAAATTCCCTAACCTCTCAGGACCAGTAGGTTCCACAGAATCTCCACCTACTCCACCTTCTTCTACTCTATTCTTCCTCATTATTCATATTTGCTCGAGGACAAGCAAAACTCTTAAGTTTGGTGTTGAAAAAGCTTTGCTTTGTGACTTATACCACTCTTAAGTATGATACCAAAGACTGGTAAAACCTCAAGGAAGAGGAACTCATATGTCACCTATGCAATTCAACTAGAATTGTCATAGAAGGAGGACAAGTCCATCACTAAAAGAAGGATGGAGCATGTTAGAGAGCCGGCACATGGACCACAACAAGAGCATGTGGAGCCGCCTCAACAAGAAATCCCTGAAATGCCTCAAGGATGTATTTTTCTCCCCAAAATTTTTGGGACCAATTGCATACTTCTCTAGGAGAACTAAGCTCCAACATGGATCAATTGAGAGAAGCACAATAGAGATAATGGTGTGACATTGAAGAGATCAAGCACTACATTGGATCCTCAAGGAGGAATAGTAGCCGCTATCACTAAGGTGGATTCATTCTCTTAATTTTCTTTTCTTATGTTATTTTCTGTTTTCTATTATCTTTTATTGTCTGTTCTCTTGTTCTTGTTACATGATCATCTATGTCTTAAAGCTATATATAGAATGTTCCATATATCTCTCACCTTGCTTAAAAGAAAATTTTATTTGAAAAAGAATAGGGAGATACATGAATTTCGGGTTATATAATAAGAATAGTTCAATTATTTTGATGTGGTGGCACTGCTTTTGTTTACTGAATGTATGGATAAATAATGCACATTTGAAGTTGGAGTTTATGAATGTTGGCTCTTGAAAGAATGATGATAAAAGTGATGTATTATTGGTAGTCTGAAAAATCCAAAAATTGATTCTTGAAGCAAGAAAAAATAGCAAAAAGCAAGATGCAATAAAAAGGAAAACAAGTGCATGTGAAAGAAAAAGAAAAATAAAAAGCAGAAAAAAGCCAATAACCCTTTAAACCAAAAGGCAAGGGTAAAAGGATCTAAGGCTTTGAGCATCAATGGCTATGAGGGTCTAAAAGAAACAAAATCTTGGCCTAAGCGGTTCAAACAAGCTGTCCTTAACCATGTGCTTGTGGTGTGAAGGTGTCAAGTAAAAATCTTGAGACTGAGCATTTAAAGTCGTGATCCAAAGCAAAAAGAGTGTGTTTAATAACTCTGAACACCTCAATCTGAGAATTCTAGCAAAGCTGAATCACAACCCAAATGGGTTCACCAGTTAAGTGTCTGTGGCATTTATGTATCCAGTGGTAATATCGAAAAATAAAGTGCTTAGAGCCACGGCCAAGACTCTAAAAAGCCATGTTCAAGAATAAAAAAGAACTAAACTAGGAGAGTCAATAATATCATCTGAATTCTGAGTTCCTAAAGAGGCCAACACTTCTGAGCTTCAATGGATAGTGAGATGCCAAAACTATTCAGAAGCAAAAAGCTATTAAGTCCCACCCATCTAATTAAAACCGAGCTTCATTGAAAACTCTGAGATTTATTGTATCTTACTCTTCTTTTTATCCTACTTTCTTTTTGGTTACTTGGGGACAAGCAACAATTTTAGTTTGGTGTTATGATGAGTAGATATTTTATACGCTTTTTGACATCATTTTCATATAGTTTCTAGTATGTTTTGTTTAAGTTTTATTATATTTTCATAGGTTTTAGTGTAAAATTTACATTTTTGGATTCTACTTTGAGTTTGTGTATTTTTATGAAATTTCAGATATTTTCTGGCTGAAATTGAGGAGTTGGAGCAAAAGTCTGATTCAGAGGCAGAGAAAGTGCTGCAGATGCTGTCAGAATCTGACCTCCTTGCACTCGAAAGAGCTTTTCTGATATGAAGCTACAGAAGTCCAAATGGAGCGTTCTCAACGGCTATGGAAAGCTAACATCCAAGGCTTTCCAAAAATATATAATAGTTCATACCTTGCTTCAGAATTGAAGACCCAAAACTGGCGTTCAACGCCAGCGATCTACCCTAGTCCAAGCGTCCAGCACTCACATGGGGGTAGCCAGCGTTCAAACGCCCAAGAAAGATCCCCTAGCAGGCGTTCAATGCCCAAGAAGTTTCCTAGCTCGTGGATCTCATCAAAGCTCAGCCCAAACGCTCACTAAGTGGGCCCCGGAAGTGGATTTTCACACTAAAAGACTGTTTTACCCTTTTTATGTAATCCTTAGTCATTAGTTTAGTATTTAAAGGATATTTTACATCACTTTTGGAGACTTTTAACACTTTACACGTTTATCATGGTATTTTCTATTAGTATGAGTCTCTAAACCTCCGAGGTTAAAGGAAGGGAGGAGCTCTGCTGAATTTCATGGATTAATAAAAGTATTAATGTTTCCTTTCAATTCGTATTTGATTCTCTATTCTAAGATGTATCTTCGTTCTTCATCATTATGAATGCGTTGAACTGGCACAAGGTTATCTCATTCTACTGGTTTCAGAGTAAGTCTTTCATCGGACAACAATGAACCACTAGCTTGATTATACGTCTCTTAGACGGCTAATCCATGACTTCGTTGGGGACTTCTCGAGACACAAGTTCTGCCGAGGTATGGGGAGATTAGAGTCTTTATGGTAGAGGCTAGAACCAAAGGCGCAACATTCTCTGATCCAGGAGATTCGACCTTGTCTGTGGCGTTTTAAGTAGGATCACTAACGAGAATGAACTGCAGGAGCTTCACCTTCAATCAGAATGGATCCGCACTAACCCTGGGGTTTAGATCTGAAGGAGCATTGGCGACCTCTCAACCGGCGTTGATCACATACAGCCTGCCATAGAAGAAATTATTCACAGTTGAAGAAGACAGTAAGACCGAAATTAATCCAGAAGAACAAAAGCATCTCCAAGCTTTAACCATCTTCTTATCACTGGTTATAATCAAACATAGTAATTCCATCTTATTCCAATTTTATGCGTTTCAACAAATAACCAACTTTTCTATCAGTCTGACTAAGATCTACAAGATAACCATAGCTTGCTTCAAACCACAATCCTCGTGAGATCGACCCTGACGCACCTCAGGTATTACTTGGACAAACCAGTGCACTTGCTGGTTCAGTTGTACGAAGTGTGGGGATTCGTGCACCACTTGTCGTCCTCATGGAGAAGAGAAAGTAAGCTGTCTCTCACGACAACGCCATTGTCCTTTTTAAAAGGTCAACTTTTACGCTTATCCTCATTCAGCCAATTCCCTTTTTCTTTTAAATGTTGAAACCCTGTTATCCATGCCTCATCCTCCATCAACCTTCAACTTCTCCCCTTTCTCCCATAACCATTATTGTGTATAACTCTAACAACCGCTGTCGGACTTTCTTAAAATCTCAACCGCCAATCTTATGATTCTCCAACTAGCATCCATCGTTGCCATCAACCTCTAGATCTTCCCAGCCTTGCAGCCCAAATCGCTCGCAGCCACATCACTCTGCTGAATCTTCTAGAACTTTCCATCCTTACCCCGAATCGTTGCACCACCAAAAAAGACTGGCAACAAAAAGAGAAAGAAGAAATGCCCGCTCTTCGCGTTGTTGTGTTCCGCTACGGGGTTCTGGTCCTTTAGGGTTATGTTCCTTTAAGGATTTGAGGGAGTGGAGATTTCTCTATTTTGATCTTACTCTCAAAGAGGGTTGGAGAAGTGAAAGTATGTGCACTGAGAGAGAGAACATGGTGGAAGGTTTGAAAAAGAGGGGAGAAGAGATAAAAAAGAGAAATTAGGTTAATGGCTGGTAGTGGAAGAAGAAGAAAAAGGAGAGAGAATAAAAGTTACTGACAAAGAATTAGATAACGGTGGTAGAAGAAGTGAAAGAGATGGAATAGAGAAGATGATGTAGAGAGTAATTTAAAAAATTTAGAAAAAAATTAATAGAATTATCTATAAATTTAATAATTGTGATATTATCAAAGAAAATTAATCTTTTATGATTATAATATTAATTTTAAATTTTTATGATTAATTTTATCAACGTATAATTTTTTTAATTAAAAATAGTTATTTACTCTTTTTTTTATGACGAACTGCCTACACCTATAGCGTATTGGTATAATGGTATCTATAGTTCTTCACCTCTAATTATAATTTTTTTTTTAATTTATTACAGAATCTTTTAATCTAATAGGTCAATGACTAACGTTTTGTTTTTTACTTTTTTGGTCATGATTTTTTATCTTTTTTCAATGAGAAGCATATTTTAATTTTCAGCCCACGAATAATTATTGGCCCCCCTGGTTATACACCGGCCAGGCTCACCAAAATCCAAAAGAAGTCAGTACGCTGTCAAAAAAAAAAAAAAAAAAAAAACCCCGAAACCCTGCAAAGTGCAAAGTGCAAAGTGATGAAGTAAATTGCAGAGAGGCGAATTTGAAGTTGAAACGATAACAACAGCAGTGAGCAGCATCAGTACCAAATAATCGTTCATCGGATATGGCTTCCGTTGAAAGCAGAAACAAATTGATAGCTTCGGCTCTTTGCAAGCACCTTTCATTGGATCCTGTAAGCCCTTTTTCCTTTACAATTTTTCGATGCATCACTTCATAGCTCATTTGGGTTTTGCTTCTCTGGTGTTTGCTACTCTGCATTTCATAGGTGGAACTGTTATCTGAGTTGTGTGCATTTCAATGTGGCAAATGCAGATTATGTGAGTGTTAGTTTTCATGCCCTATGTTTGCTTGCAGAGTATTATTCCTGCTGATAGTTTAGGAAGCGATGTTAAGAACCTTTATTCGAACATCAAAGCTGCATCTGCAAATGCTGTTAATCAAAGTGATGAGGTAACTATCATTTCCTCAATTTGTTGTGTCACCATTTTATGCATTTATTTGGCCACTAATATCATTTCAACTTTCTCAATAAATTACCTTGATTTGTATGGTATTCATATTCATATTTAGGTGCTGAAGTGGGTAGAATTTGCAGAAGCTTTCCCCCTCACCCTCGAATCAAACTTCGAGAATCTCAAGACATTGAATGATGAACTGTCTGTAAAGTCTGTGCTACTGGGAAATGGATTGAAAACCTCTGAAGCTGATGTTATAGTGTTTTCGGCGATTCATTCCTCCGTGGTATCTACGTTCTCATATTTATAGTATCTCTATGCTTTTGCTTAATTTGTTTCGATGATGTATCTAGTGGAGATTGATTTATTTTATCTTACTATTTCTTTGTAATTTGTACTAAGGCAAAGGTGATGATTTTGATATCAATTAATAGAACAGAATAAACATGAATATTGAATTGAATAATGTTAAAAACACCATATTGAGAAATCTGCCAGAATGAATATTGAATTGAATTGAATTGAATTGAATATTGCCAGATCAACCTTTCAAATCCAAACAAGGAAAAGCTGCCACATGTGTTGAGATGGATGGATTACATCCAGGTAATGCTTGCACCTTAAGTATACTGCAACTAAGTCATACATTGTATTCATAGGTGGTTGTTGTCACAACTTTAGCAAATTTTAGGCATCTTTGAGTGACTACTTGTGAAATGTGGTAGACATGTTGCAGTTGGACTTAGATGAAGTGTGCTTTATACTTTTATAATCATTTCTACAGCATATAAAAAGGTAAAATGATAATTGTCCCTTGAAATAGTACTGGAAGTAGGTAACGGGGACCTTGTGACTAGGAATTTGGTGATTCCTTCTTGTGATGTGATAGGAAATGTTCAAATATTATGTTTTCTACACTCTAAGTCTTAATTTATATGTAATTTCAAGTTCGCTAGCATATCTCTACCTAAGGTAATGATAAATTTTATTGTTGGAAACTTTAATGGTTTTGCTAGCTATGAAGTAAGATAATCTGAAAATTGGTTACCCTTTGTGTTTACTGAGGAAACTCCTTCTCTAGTGCATCATTTCTTCTGTTATTTAAGTTTTCTGAAGATATAGATCACCGTGTTGATGAAATAGTACAAAAACTCTATAGATTACCGTGTTGATGAAATATTCCAAAAATTCCTTCAGTATGATTTTAGAATGTCTCCTTCATTGGTGAACTGTTTCAAGCCATGTGAGTTTGCACAAAGCATGTACTTTTATTTCATGTATGCTCTAACTTTTGAAGCAACATCAACTGTTTAGTGTTTATAGTTCTAACTGTGTTGTTCTTTCATCAGCACAAGGAGGACTTTGTAGGTTTATTTGAGAAAATACCATTGCAGAAGCCTGAATTTGAGCCTCCAGTAAATGTGAGTCTCTGGTCCTCTATTACTTAGTTATTTGTTTATAGACTTAATAACTGTGAGGCCTAAGGTGAAAAACTAAAGTAGGTAAAAATATTGTGCTTGAAGGCACTTAATTGTCCTTTTCATTTACTTGTATCCTTTAGATCCCAAAAAGCTGTTAAAGAACTTACTAAATAGATAAAAGAAAAATGGGCCATGTTACACTTTACTTTAGGCTCTTGAAGGTGCTCCTTATAATTTTTTTCTTAAAAATAAATAATTCAGCTGGGTCCAAATTTATAATGAATTTTATGTGCTAGCATGGCACTCAATATGGCCCAACAATTTTCTGATGTGGCACTCTATCGCCATTAAGCACGGAAAAATCATGTATATTTTGGGACTCAACCAGTACTTTATAATAATATCCGTAAATATTTAATTGGATTTGTTAAAATAAGGAAATCTTGGATCACTTGCATCATGTTTTAGCTTTGCGGGTGATGTTTTGATATTTAAATTAATTGGGTGCTAAGTTCCTGAAATGTACTTTCTTATTGTTTGCAACTGCTCCTGGCTCCTTATATAAATGCTGAAACAGTAGGAGCAGAAAATCTATAAGGCTTTCAATGAGTCTGTTATGTATCTCATGAAAGTGAAAACCAGACCTTAAAAGCTAGCTGTTAAGGGGGAAGAACCACTCTCCTTAAATGTAACATCAAGCATCCCATACTACCCGATGTAGGTTTTGGACACCCCATAATACCTAAATCCTTAACAGAGTCTCTTGAAACCATGTTCATAAGTTCTATTATTTTCTTAGCTTTTTCATTATCTAGATTTTTTTGTTTGCAGGTAACAAAACCAGCTGTTACTTCGGAAGCTGATTCAAAATCAACCAAAACTGAGCAAAGTGTAAAGAATGTTAACAAGAAAGAACCAGACACAAGCAATGGCAAAAGCAAAGCTGATGTGTGTGTGTGTGTGTGTGTGTGTGTGATATAATAATATGGAGTTATGCTCTTATTTTCTTCCACAGGATAGCCTTGATAATGAGATATAATAATATGGAGTTATGACTTGTGATATAGGACAATGACGAAAAAAAATTTCTGCTGAAAAACAGAGTGCCAGCTATTTGCTGTTGTACATTTTGGCTATAAATATATATATATTTTAATGATAAAATTTTCCAGATAATGATCCATTTTGACCCACATATATTTTATTTGTGAATTAATATTTTAGTTGGAATTTGATTTTAAATACTAATATAGTTCTAGATTCGATCCTTGATATATAGAAGATTGAAAAAGCTGGTACATGGTTAACTTTGTGAGTTTGATATATTTTACCGGAGAAGATTAAGTTTCAAAGTGCCAATTCCTGTTACCAGTTCCCTATAATTTTCTTGTGGCATACTTGCATCTTAATGCAATTGCTTCACTCTGGATTTACATTTATTTTATTTCTTTTCAGGGCACTAAGGGAAAGCCAGCAGGAGACAAAGAATCTACAAAAGTCAAGGCAAAACCTGCTGAAGAACCTACAAAAGTCAAGGCAAAACCTGCTGAAAAAGAAGTGCCTGAGAAAGACAATGAACTTAGCGTCAGTTTACTTAATATTCAAGTAGGACTAATCCGCAAAGCGGGGAAGCATCCATCTGCAGATAGGTTCTGGAAACAAACTTGCTTTTAACAAAAATAAACCTTTAAAATTTAGCAGAATGTTGAAGTTATGAATATATTTGATGCTTCTTTAGTTCAATTTGTTTGAAACCTGTTTACATGAAAAATAATATCAATGAAATTAAATCATGCAGTTTGCTAGTTGAGGAGATAGATGTTGGGGAAACAAAATTGCGGCAGGTTGTTAGTGGTTTGGCAAAGTATTGTAGTCCCGATGAGTTGACGGTAATGGATCCATGCTTTCCTTGTATGATGAGATCTGTTGTATTCATTTTTAGTTGTGATTTTACATGTTCTTATGTTCCTTTTGTTTCGTGTACTGTACAGAATCGGCTTGTTGTACTTATTACAAATGTCAAACCTGGAAAACTACGGGATGTGATGTCTGAAGGACTGGTATTTATTTAATTTTATCATGCTTATAATTTTTACATTTGTTGTAGTCGAAGTCACCAAAAGGCTGGCACTAAGCCGAGGGCTGAGGTGCTAGAACTGTGGTCAGTTGGGATGCTGCCCATTACATGCTCATTGATTGCCTTATGCCTTTCTGGTTCAGAGAAGGCATCCGTTTAGCACCCTACTGTAAATTTAGAAACTGAAAAATGGACAGTGGCCTAGCTTACTAATATAATGATGGATACTAAACGGCAGAATATAATCATACTACATACATATTATATTTATATTTAAATATATTTAAATATATGTAACTTAAATACTGTAATATTTGTATATTTATTTTTATTATGAATGTGATGCTTCATGCTTCATCACTTAATTCATATGTAAATTACTAACTCAAATACTGCATATTCTTTTTCATGTTAATGCCTTTCTTGAAAGAAAAAAACAGGGGGTAGAGGGGAGGTTTTTATTTGTGTGTGTTTTGGGGGGGCATAAATTTCATGGTGTTCTAACTCATAGCATTAAAACTCCCTGGCACCATAAGCCACATTTTGGGTTTGACTACCTTATATATTCTCAGTCTGTATCCTCTGATGGTCAATTAGTCATAAGGATTGTGTATATATTTGTCTTCTCTTACCAGGTATTATGTGCTTCTAATGAAGATCACAGCAAGGTGGAGCCCTTGCTCCCTCCACAAGGAGCTAAAATAGGGGAACGTGTTTCCTTTTCTGGGTAAGTTGTTCATAACATCTCTGACCAGACAGTGTCACTTGGTCTGGAGATCTCACTTGAATTATGATAATAATAATAATGCCGACTCAAGTTTCATTTTGATCATCGCCTTGTCATCAGCCCAAACGGAATATGGAAATGGACAGGGATAATGGAATTGCCGCCACGTCCATAGATAAAACCTGACATATGCATGTTTCTCTTGTTCCTTATAACTAGTGTGTACATTATAGTCCGTTTTAGAAACTGGTTATTAGCAATTGTTTGTAGTACGTTACATACTATGTTGTTTTCCTTGGGATACAATTTTCATGAGATATTTGATCTTGCTTAAACTTTTGATTCTTCAAATCTAGGATTGATGGTAAGCCAGAAGATGTACTTAACCCAAAAAAGAAACAGCTTGAGAAGATCACACCGGTATTGCACTTTACTGTCTAGTTTCAATGTTTGAAAATTATAATCTTATACTTGGGAAGTTAATTAATTATGTTATTGTGATGGTCACGGATATTTTGTGCATGACAGAATCTCTTCACTGATGAGAAGGGTGTGGCCACATTCAAGGGAATACCATTTATGACATCTGGTGGACCATGTACGTCATCCATTGCCAAGGCAACTATTAAATAATAATAATGATGAAGTCTGAAGATATGCCGCATTCATTGTTATTGATTACTCATAGATTGTCTGGTACCGCAAAATATTTTAGAAGTTTTGAACTAGTACTAGGACGTGAACAAAACGCAACTTCTCTACAAGTTTTTGTTGCAGATGTATAACAGGGTATTAAATGCGACATGTATGATTTTGGATCAAGGAATGGAAAATTAATATTGTAACATTTTGGCTAATTTTTTTGAGATGGGTAACATGGCGTGTTTTCTACCCATATCGGTAGATTGAGTTTTTTTTTTTTTTTCCTTTTATGGGTATAGAAATCTAACCTCAGATTTATAATTTTAAAATAATAAAAAAAAAATTAATAGAAATCTGACTTTCAGATTTCTATTTAAAAAAAAAAACATAAATCTGATTTTCAGACAGCAAAATACACACTTTTTCTTCTTCAATATTAAAAATAAGAAGAGTAACATTTTATGCTATAAAAAGCATATCAATATCAATGTGTAAGGAGCAAAACCATCCGAAGATTGTAAGAATTCATTTTATATAATAGATTTGCTACACGTCTAAACAATATTGCTATTTAAATTTAATTAAGTAGACACAACACTAACAAAAACCACTAATTAAAAAGAGCGTGACTACATACGCATACATCATTTTTTCAACCAAGACATTTACGTTCGGGACTTTATGTTATCATAGTTGTCTTTTTCTTTTTCGTGTTCCTCTCCCTCCTCCTTCACGTGTTTCTCCTCATTGTCATTCTTTTGTTGCTGTTGTTATTGCAATAGAAGGTAAGGAGAAAGAGTTTTGAATCGTGTATAAGGAGAAAGAGTTTTGAATCGTGTAAAACAACGAGTCCAAATTTATCTTAATTCACTCAGAAATGAACCAAAATTACATAATGAATTGCAATACAATTAACTCAAAAATGAACCGAAATTACAAAATGATTGCGACACATAAACTCAGTTCGAAAACAAGACTGAATCATGAATAAAAACATATTCAAAATCAATTTTGGATCAGACAATATCATTAATATGTTTTTTTTATATTTTCTTCTTTTATCTTAGTTTTATTCCTCTCAATAGAGTAAATCAAGAAGAATTCTGAAAAAATGAAATAAGAAGGAGTAGATGAAGATGAAAAAGAAGAAGAAGTAGTAGAAGATGAGGAAGAAGAGAAGAAAGAGTTTTGAATTGTGCAGAACAACGAGTCCAATGCACCTTAATTTGCTCAGAAATGAAGCGAAATTATATAATGGACTGCGACACAATTAACTCAGAAATAAACCGAAATTACATAACAATTGTGACACAATTAACTCAAAAATGAAACGAAATTACATAATGATTGCGACACATAAACTCAGTTCGAAAACAAGCACACAAACAAGACTGAATTATGAACAAAAATACATCCAAAATTAATTTTGGATAAGACAACATTAATATGTTTCTTTTTCTTTTTTGTTTGATTTTTACTTTTCTTTTTCTTCGTTTTATTCCTGGAGAGTGAAACAAGAAGAACTATAAGAAAATAAAAAAAATAAGGAGAAATGAACCAAAATTACATAACAATTGCGACATAATAAACGCAGAAATGAACCGAAATTATATAATGATTGCGACACATAAACTCAGTTAAAAAATAAGCACACAAACAGGACTGAATCGTGAATAAAAACACATCCAAAATCAATTTTGGATCAAACAACATCATCAACATGGCAAAAACTCAACAATAACAATAACAATAACAATAACGACAATAACGACGATATATATAAAATGATGATGATGATGATGATGATGATGATGATGATGATGATGATGATGATGATGAAAAGGAAGGAGTAGAAGAAATTTCAATGAAAAAAGAAAAAAGAGGAGGAGGAGGTGGTGGTGGTGTTGGTGACGACAGTAACAAAAGTGAAAATTAATAAAAAAAAAAAGGAGGAGAAGAAGATGAAGACGTAGCATCACGGGAGAAGAGGAGGAAGAAGAATGCATCCGTGAATTTGAAACATGAGAAAAGAAGTGAGTAACTTTAAATTACTTGAATGTTAAAATTGTTTGGATGTAGAGATAATTCTTTATGTAATGATATATTGATAACCTGTTAATTTTTATTTCTAAAAATATTAAAAATGATGTTTGTATAATTTAAAATATGAACTTGTTGTAGAAAAAAATTTATTTTTTGTCAATATTTTTTACTAAAAGTGGAATATGTACAAAAAAAAAAAGTCTATATTGTATACAAAAGATGGGTATATAATATTTTTTTAAATAATTGTCTATTTCTCAAATTGTAATTTCATTTTTATTTTCAACTGTATAAAATAATTAAATTATATTATATTATTTTTTAGAAATCAGAAATAATCCACCCATATGTTGGTAGTAGAAGTCCTTAGTGTGATGATATTCCTACTAGAAGCGATATTATTGTTAAATTATTAATGCTATTTTTTTCTCAAAAATTCCATGTAGCATACAATGTGAATGAATACATCCTTGTCAACATGAAAATTTATTTTGTATTAAAATTTCAAGAAGAATAGAAAAATAACTTACTAAAATATTTGATGATTGTATTTATGTCATAATAAGAATAGAATCTGAAGACTTTGGTACAGTATCTGGTGATGACATTGTTGGTAAGTTGAGAAACAAAAGTGAATCTTTGATTGCGAATGAATGACATTTCTTTCCGCGTCATAGGGCTGTGTTTGGCGAATCTCTGTCATTTATATATTTTGCAGTGCAACTGCACCTTACCTTACCTTAGTGTTTTCTAGGCTTCAGCTATATTATTTCAGCTTGGACCGTGTCTTTTCTTTGTGTCATGAAAATGTCACTCCAAACTATATACATAGCTGTTTTCTTTTGATATCTAATTTTTTTGTCTTTCCAGATATAGAAACAAATGAGATCATCTTGCGAGATTTTGCATACCTCAACATTGAAGATTCCAAAGAAAAACAAATGTTAATTTAGATAAGATGAAAATCCTTGAGTGACCTCAACCACTGTCACAGTCACACAGAATGCAGTGTACAGAAAGAATGCTATATTCACACTCCACCCCGGTTTACCATTCTGATAAGATTGGAGTGTGGAACCATGAGCCATAGGCAAAGGTGTTCTCTCCCAAGTCAAATTAAGTTTTCCAATGACTCTTTTTGACCCTTTACATCATCTAGGGCAGTCAAATGTTCAATGGTTCATGCTACTTAAAATCATAGATTTTATTTAAAAAAGTTATATAGTATTCTCTTCTTTTAGATACCTAACAATTAGCATGTTTGAATTATCTTTTGCCATAGCCAAATTTTCTTCTCTCAGAGGAAATTCTCTTTAAGAATGAAAATTTAGTCCTAAGCTTAATTTGACTTGGGAAAGAAACATAATGGCATAATAGTAGATATAATTTGTATTAAATCAGTCATAACGTAATAAATTTTGACCTACAAATAACTATAAGAGAAATTTTAGAAATTTAATAAATTTTAGCCAATAACTAATTAACACATCAAATTTTCTATATTTATTGATCTGTGCATACATAAATATAGTATAATTTATATTTATATTATATAAAATCTGCATGCACATTAATAGAAAATTTATGCATAAAAATATCTTATTTTATACTGTTTTAGTTAATATAGTTAACCAATAAATTTATTGATGTCAAAAGAAAATCCAAATGCACAAATAGAGTATTTGTATAGTGTTGAAAGTGCTGGTATTATTGATCCCAAGCTTTTCTCTTATAAAATATATTAGTTTGAGAAGAAAAAAAACGCATTGATAGCCTAACAGGATTCACTTATAAACTCAAGTAAAGTTCCTTCTCAAAACGAAACTTTAACTTTGATATGATAGATTGTATACAGTTGGCAGAAGCAGCATGGAGATACGATCTTTTTCTATTTTGGTCAGATTCTATTGATATAGGGAAATATAAAATGCGAGTAAATCATATCGAAATGTCCCAGAAAAAAGATTGATTTAGCTAAGCTACTTACCAGTGCAATCCAATCAGATCAAAGTAGCCCTAGTCAAAATAGTGCTTAAAATGAAACGACAAAGTATATATATTACATGGAAATGTATAGAAAATTATTATTTTATACGTATATTACATCCTTTGAGATTGTAATTTGTAATAGTATCAACCCCTTATTGCATCGTCATCTTATTTCATTTCAGGTACTTTCTTCCAAGTTTTGTTTGTTTCTCCAACTCATGATCATGGATATTCTGAGTCTACTATATATTTGAGTTGACTTTTGGCAGAGTTAGAATTTTCATTGAGAAATGATTTGGGCACTTTTTTTTTTAATACGATGAAAATAATATAGTTAATTTCGTCGAGTTTAGTAACAGCCAAATAAATTAATAACAATAATACTCCACGTCCATATAAAAAATTTATCCAAGTTATCTAAGCACTTTTTTGTTAACGTGTCTTTTCCTCTTTCCTCAAGTTACGGAAAATACACGCGTCCACTTCTCCCTTTTATCAATGTAACAGATTTATGTAAACCTCTTTTTCAACGTAAACAACCTTCTCTTCTTTAAGGTTAACGATTTGCATTGTAACTTTTGGATATGTAATCTCTGCTACTCATCGTTCTTCTTTTTTCCTTCTTCCTATTCTTCTTCGATTTTGTGGATTTATCTTCTTCGTTTTCAGATTTTAATATTCTATCAAAACAATGAATAATTCAACTTCGAATCAATTGAATGAGAGCATTTTGGATTATTCTTTTGAAACGAATCAAGCGGACAAGGTTTAGATTTTTTTTAATCGAATTGAATGGAATACAATTGTTAAATTGAATTGAATTGAATGTACGCATGTGTTCCGAATTGAATTGAATTGATAATCTCTCAATTGTACATACAGGTGTTTTGAATTTATATAATGGATAATGTTTCGTTCATTTAGTACTATACAATTGTTTCACCATAATAACGTATGTGTTCGGTTCATTCTACAGAAAGCTGTTTGAATTTGATTTTATATGATGGATAATGTTCTGTTCATTTAGTACTATACCGTTGTTTCACCTTACTAACGTGTTCGGTTCATTATGCAAAAAGCTGTTTGAATTTGATTTTATATGATGGATAATGTTTCATTCGTTTAGTACTATACAATTGTTTCACCATAATGACATATTGGGTTTATTATGCAGAAAACTGTTTGAATTTGAATTTATATAATGGATAATGTTCCATTCATTTAGTACTATACAATTGTTTCACCATAATAACATGTTCGATTCATTTTGCAGACCATCCAGGTGTGTTGTGGATGAACAATTTGTCCCAAAGGTCGGGATGATTTTTAAGACATTAGAAGAAGCCGAAAAGTTCCACAAAAATTATTCCAAAGAGTTCAGGAGTTTCTGAACTAAATACTGATAGCAACATTTTTTTAAAATTATCTGTTTGCTATATTGATATATGCACTTTTTCAGTTCACCCTGTGTATTAATTTCGGTTCATTTATTTTTTTGGGACTCTTAATGTTTGATAAATACCCTGATTTCATTCACTGTCAACCTGGAACAAAACAGCAGCCAGACAGTTTCAACAGATATATATATATTAACATCTCAGACCAATAGGACAAAGATTAATCCATCTTGAATCAGATATATACATTAACATTAATTTTTCAATAACATTTACATTAAAATTCACATATATACATTGTTTGATTTTTTAAACAAGTTAAACAAAATAGTGTTAATTACAACCAATCAAACAAAATATATCATATTTACTATCTATATGTGAATTTGTAATCAGGGTTAAAGAGGGCAGTAGATGGCTTTAGGAGTCTTATTTCTTCAGATGCCCGAATCACTTGGCCTCTGATTTTGTTCAGTTTGTGCAACAGAATATTTGGACCATATTCAAGCCTGAAGCAAAAAAAAATTGGTCAATACTTCACTTAATACACTGACAAGCACAATCATACATATTTTAATCAAGTGAATCAAAATGGTCAACTCAACTGAACCGAACACCATTCATGTGCTGAATAAAACTTGATAAACATTCAATCATCAAGAAAAAATTTTCTGCGTGCAAAAGAACTCAACTGAATACATAACAATCAGGTGAATCAAATGACAAACACCAGTGAACCGAACACCAATCATATGCTGAATAAAACGTGATAAACATTCAATCATCAAGTAATTCATTTTTGCATGCAAAAGGACTCAACTAAACACACTAACAATCAAATGAATGAAAATGAGCAACTCCATTGAACAGAAAGAAAATAAGAACACATTTCCATTCCTATGCCCTAGTTACGCCAAAAAATGGAATCAGATTAAGTTAATCTACTAAATGAAGTAACTCAATTTAGTAAACCTAAAATTCAACTAAGAGAAATACGAGATTGCAAGATTTTAAATGAACAATAGTTTTTATTATACCTTTTGTAGTCTCTGTTTTTGTTTTTGTTCGCTTTTTTCTTCTTTTCAAAATTTTCTCGCGATTCTTTTCCAGTAGCGGTTTTCGCAGAGAACACGAGTGAAGTTTGAGAGATTTTGAGAGAGATTTGAAGTTCTCCAGTAGCGATTTCAATGTTGAAGAAGGAACGTTATTTCATATTCAAAGCGCGAATGAATATGTTAACGTTTCGATGCTCTGGGCACGTGTATACACGCTCATTTAATGGTATTGGATTTTTTTTATATTGGACCAACTTGGATGGACTTGGATGAAAAATTATATGGATGTGTAGCATGACTAAATTATAATCACTACAAAAAACATTGACAGATTATAAATCCTACAATATAAATCCTACAATATAAACCTCACTAGTAATTATTTATTGACAGATTTTTTCGTCTGCCACTAATTACCATTGAAATATTTTTGCTAGTAACTTTTACCGTTAGATTTTTTTTCGATAAATCCGACAGTAATATATTATTAATTAATAATTAAATTAATAACTACCGGCGAATTTAACCAATGATAAACTTAAATTTTAAATCTTTTAAAAAAATTGTTTAAACATTAATATATAGTTCATGCATATTAAACAGCTAATTTTGAAACTTGAGGAAAAATATTTAATTATATAACAACAAATTTGAGCAAATAAAAAGAATTTACAAACAAAACTAAAAAAATCCTAAAGAACTAGAACAAAAAATTTACAAGTTTCAACAAGTAAACACAATTTACAAACAGAATTCAATAAATAAAAATTCTAAGACTTGAAAAATTTAAAAATCATAATAAACAAAGAATCAGAACAAAGAATGTACAAATCATACCTAGACTCCGTTGGAAGATGTAGCCATGGAAGTGCATAGACTGAGAGAAACAGAGCATCATAGCCAGCACAATGACATGAACGACAAAGAGATTGAAGATGATGGAACACAATGCATCTTTACTACAAACAGCCTGAACTTTATTACTAATAGGATATTTATCTTGAGGATAGAACTAATCTCCCACTCCTAAGAGTGAAATAACAAAAGCGGTTAATTATGATCATGAGAAAAATATTGCATTTATATCATTTCAATCATTTGAAATGAGCACTTGCTCATATAATCTCAATTCATTAAGGGACTATTAAGTACAGTTGCAAAAAGCAAAGTAGCTTAAGCTTTAAAGACAATATCACAATATCCTTATGCTAGTTGGCTTGAAAGTTGCTAGTTGGCTTGAGCCTCACTAAATCTAGTCTTCGACTAGAACTTGTGAACTTAAGAGTGAGGCTCAAGCTAACTAGCAACTTTCATTCACCAATCAACAAAAGAATTTTGATAACTCAAGAGTCTCTAATTAATCAATCCAAGTCAAGAACATAAAAATCTATTTTAAAATCCAACCAAGCATTTTATCAAACACTTAGAAGGCACAAAATAAAAGCATAGAAAAGTAACAAGAGAATGTAAAATCTAAGACTAACAATTGCAAGGAATCAATAACAACAAATGAAGAAAGAAGCAATAAACATGAAATGCCTCAAATTGAATCTAACAAGAAGAATTTATAAACTAAATTGGTAAAATAAAGGAATCAATGATAGAAGTAGATAACTAAAGTGCTAGAACAAATAAAAGTAAGAGAAAACTAAATTAAAATAAGATTGAAACCTAAACCTAAGGAGAATTTGGAAGATGAAACCCTAAACTTAGAGAGAAAAGAGAGCCTCTCTCTTTAGGATCCTACATCTAAAACCTAAAAATTTGAATGAATGAAAAGTGAATGATTGATCCCCTGATTCGTCCCACTCTGCAACCTCTAATCTTTCTTTCCGGGCTTGAAGTGGGCCAAAAACAGCCCAAAAATCGCCCCCAGCGTTTTCTCGTAACTGAGGCATGTGACGCTCGTCACGCGTACGCGTCAGCCACGCGTACGCATCACTGAACGAATTTTGGGTCACGCGTACGCGTTGCTTGCCTGCTGCACCGGTCACACGTACACGTCATCCATGCGTACACATCGGCTCCAACTTCTCAATTCTTAATTTCTTGTGTTCCTTCCACTTTTGCATGCTTTCTTTCCATCCTCTAAGCCGTTCCTGCCCTATACAAGAAATCAGGAACTCCTCAGTAATTTTTATCTCAGTATCTTTTTGTAATTTTGTTGTTTTAACTTGTTGGGCCGATGCGATGCCCTTGTTTTGTAGTACTTTTATCTTGTTGGGCCGATGCGATGCCCTTATTCTGTGATACTTATCGTGACTTGCTTTCTATTGTTCTTAGGCCGACTAGTTACCTTTGAAAAATATTTAAAGCCTTCTATTTTCTAGCTTTATCGTTTGGCCGGTAGGCCATGGATTTTGCACGTGCTGTTTTTTGCATTGACTGAGGCTTCTGGGGTGATCAGTCCCGACTAGCCGCGGTAAGAAAAATAATGATACATGTAATTCTTAAAACAAGCGAAATGACATAGCGTATATGGTATTTATAATGAAATGATTGCCAATGTTCATGGTATTTATAATGAAACGAGATAACAAGATGACAAGCAGCATGACAAGATAACCAATGGTAATGAACGAGAAAAGGGAAAAATCGTTAATTCGCTGGGTCGCCCTTCAAGAGTGGAATTTCTTAAGTTTATTGCGTTCCATGTCCTTGGTACTTTGCTCCCGTTCAGGCGTTTCAGATTGTAGGCCCCTTGCCGAGTACCTCTCTTATCCTGTACGGGCCTTCCCAATTAGCTACTAACTTTCCTTCTCCTGGGGTCGGTAACCCGATGTCGTTTCTTCGAAGCACCAGGTCGTCTGGTTCAAAACTCCTTTTCAGCACTCTAGCGTTGTACCTTAAAGCTACCCTTTGCTTTAATGCAGTTTCTGTCAAATGGGCCATCTCTCTGGTTTCATCAATTAGATCTTTTTCCACCATTTCTTTAACGCCTCTGAGAAGCAGCCTCGGGCTCGGTTCTCCGATTTCGACTGGAATTACCGCGTCGATCCCGTAGGTAAGCCAGAACGGCATTTTCCCGGTAGAAGATTGCGGCGTAGTCCTATACGATGATAGGACCGAGGAAAGCTCGTCTAACCAGGAGCCCTTTTTCTGGTCTAGTCATGTCTTCAGGGCGTGGAGGATGACCTTGTTTAAAGCTTCCACTTGGCCATCGCTCTGTAGGTGTTCGACTGAGGAGAATTTCTGCTTGATCCCCAGCCCTGAGAGGAACTCCTTAAACCTCTTGTCCATGAACTGTGTTCCATTGTCTAAAATGACGACGTCAGGGATTCCGAACCTGAAGACCACTTGTCTCCATATGAACTTCCGATAGTTCGCCGACGATATACTGGCCAATGGTTCCGCCTCGATCGACTTTGTATAGTTATCAATGGCCACAATTAGGTACTTAACCTACCCGGGACCAACTGGAAATGGGCCCAGGAGGTCGACTCCCCATTGAGTGAAAGGTCAGGACGTTAGCATTGAGATCAACTCCATCGCTGGGGACTTGTCAAAATTAGCATTCTCTTGGCTCCTCCTACACTTTCTCACGAATTCTTGTTCGTCCGTCATCATTGAAGGCCAATAGTAACCGGCTCTAACGAGCTTCTTGGCTAATGCCTTTCCTCCAATATGGTGGCCACAACATCCTTCATGGACTTCGCTCAGGAAGTAGTCCGTCTGATCGGGTCGTAGGCACTTCAATAGGGGTTGATTAAGCCCTCGTTTGTACAATTAGCCTTGTATTGCTACGTACTTGGCCACCTCTCGTTTCACTGTTCTGGTGTCCTTCTCATTGTCTGGGAGATTGCCGTTCTCCAAGAAGTGGAGGATCGAATCAATTCATGAGGGATGGTTCATCGCTTGTGTCACATATAAGGTTACCGACGGCTCCTTTATCAACCCCTGAATCAAGGATCGGTTTTCCATTCCTGGCTTTGTGCTCACCAACTTCGATAGGAGATCAGTTCTTGCATTCCTCCCTTTAGACACATGTTGGATCGTGACCTCCTCAAAGTCTCTGCACAACTTTTTAACCTTCTCCAAGTACTTTTGGAACAAGGAATCCCTGGCTTGATAGGTCCCGTTGACTTGGGAGGTAACGATTTGAGAATCACTGTTGACCTCTACTTGTGATGCTCCGACCTCCTTGGCTAAGAGCAAACCCCCTATCAAGGCTTCGTATTCCTCCTGGTTGCTGGAAACCAAAAAATTAAACTTGACTGATTGTTCGTAAGTCATCCCAGCCGAGCTTTCGAGGATTATTCCTGCCCCTCTGAACACTTGGTTTGAAGCTCTATCAACATGGAGCTTCCACCGTGTGCTCGTGTTCTCGGGAGCATCACCAACTACCTTGACCAGGAAGTCTGCCATAGCCTAGGCCTTGATCGTGTGCCTGGGCCTGTAGTGTAAGTTGTATTGAGATAGCTCAACCGCCCATGTCGTCATGCAGCCTGCCAGGTCGGGTTTCTGTAACACTTGGTAATGGCTTGATCGGTCCTGACGGTTATCGGTGTCCTTGGAAGTATTACCTTAACCTCCGTGTTGAGTTTAGTAAAGCATATACCAGTTTCTCAAACTTGGTGTATCTTAGCTCCGCTCCTTGGAGTGCCTTGCTGATGAAGTTCACCGGGTGTTGAATCTTATCCTCTTCTCGGATGAGAACAGTCGCCAGAGCTTGGTCTGTTACTGCCAAGTACAAAAATAATGTATCCCCTTCTTTTAGCTTGCCAAGGACAGGGGGCGCCAATAATTCCCTTTTGAAATGACTGAATGCCTCTTCACAGGCCGGGTTCCATTCAAAAGCTATTCCCTTTTTCATCAAATTGAAGAAAGGGAGGGCCTTCGCTGCTGAGGCGCCGAGGAAATGGGATAAGGCAGTGAGCCTCCCAGCCAACCTTTGCACATACTTTACGTTCCCTGGGCTCGTCATTTGTAAGATGGCTTCACACTTGTCCGGGTTAGCCTCTACTCCCCTCTGTGTTATCATGAAACCAAGAACTTCTCGGCCTCCATGGCAAAAGCGTACTTGAGGGGGTTGAGTCTCATGTTATGCTTACAGGGAGACTCGAAGACGGTCTCCAAGTCTCCGATCAGGTTACTAGGCTCGCTATTTTTTACCAAAATGTCATCGACATAAACTTCAACCGATCTATCGATAAAGTCGCTAAAAACCTTGTTCATTAGCCTCTGGTAGGTTGCTCCAACATTTTTTAGTCTGAACGGCATCCCTTTGTAACAGTAAGTATCAGTGGGCGTTATAAACGCCGTCTTCTCCTTATGAGGTTGATGCATGGGTATTTGGTTATACCCAGAGTATGCGTCCATGAAGCTTAAGAATCAGTATCCCACTGCTGCATCGATCAGGGCATCAATGTTTGGAAGGGGGAAGAGTCTTTTGGACAGGCTTTGTTAAGATCTGAGTAATCGACACACATCCTCCACTTCTCGTTGGCTTTCTTGACGAGCATGACGTTCGACAGCGAAATCAGATACTCAAGTTCCCTGATGAACCCGGCGTCTAAGAGGCTGGCCGTTTGTTTGGCTACCTCATTAGCCCTTTCTTGCGACATTTTTCTCCTTTGCTGCACTATGGGCTTAGCTTTCGGTTTTACGGCGAGCCGGTGAGACATGAACTCGGGGTCCACCCCTGGCATGTCGGCGGGGTCCAAGTGAAAAGGTCGCCGTTTGCTCTGATAGCTTCCATGAGAGGTCTTTTTAGGTTTTGGGGGAGGTTTTTGTTCACGAAAGTGAACTTTTCCTTTGTGTTCCTAACTCAAAAGTTTTCTAAGTCCCCTTGGGGCTTTGGCCTTGGTCTATCGTCTATTCTTGCATCCAGATTGGCTAGGAAGACCCCGGATATCTCCTTTGACTTCTTCCTCAGGGAAAGACTGGTGTGTCTCATGCGGTGGAAGTCTCTAGGTCTCCTTTGACGGAACCGATGGTTTCGGCATCCGTCACATACTTCATGGCCAAAAACTTGGTATATATTACCGCCGAGAACTCATTGATTGTCTTCCTTCTCATGATGACGTTATAGGATGTGGAGTCTCTCAAGACAACAAACTCTGCCATCACTGACCTCTTTCTTTCACCTGACCCTATACAGACCGGAAGGGTAGTTACCCTATCGGGTTTTATGTAGTTGTCCCCAAGCCCTATGACCCCTTGTTAATGGGTCTTGAGGTTGGTTTCTCTGAGTCCCAGGGCATCAAACACATTTCTGAACATAATATTTGAGTTAGCGCCAGTGTCAATAAGAATCCGTCCCGATTCTTGTCGTGATCACCATGTGTGGGTTTTCCGGAAGCTCGCGAAGCCATTGATCCTCGGGGCCAAAGGATATCCTTGGGGCTCCTCAGATTGAGTCCTGTGGCTTTCTGATGACACGGCTAAGACCTTGGCGTCCTTTTTTATTGCCGACTTGGACTTGGGGGGCGCATCTCGCCCGATCACGATGTTGACAACTACCGTAGGGGCGTTTTCAGCGTTCTTAGTCGGCGTTTGTTTTGGTTTCACAACCCGGCTGCGATCTTCCTTGGATCGCTCGCGTTCCTTTCTTCTCGGCTCCCTTATGAATTGGGAGAACTCAGTCAGCTTCCCCTCGCGAATGGATTGCTCCAAGGCATCCTTTAGGTCAAAGTAGTCTTGCGTCTTGGGGCTATAACCTTTTTGATAGTCGCAGTACAAGCTCTTGTTCCCACCTGTCCTGTCTTTCAGTTGCCGAGGCTTCAATAGGATCCCCTTGTCCGTAATTTGTTGGAACACTTCCACGATAGGGGCCGTGAGGGAGTGTAGTTTGTGAATTTCCCCACCCGAGGAAACGGCTTAAATTGTTTTGCTGGTGCCCCTACCTTGGGGGCCTCTCTTAGTCTTTCCATGTATCCAGGCTAACGAGTAGGTAGGTTAGTCGGCTACCGTTTGTTGGCTGCCACAACCTGGCTAACCTCCTCATCGTTGATGTACTCTCTTGCCACGTTCTGGATCTCTTGCATGGTTCAGACGGGTTTAGTGGTGAGGTGTTTCCTGAAGTCTTCGTTTAGCAAACCATTCGTCAAGCACAAACTGGCTACCGAGTCGATCAAGCCATCGATTTCCAGGCATTCGTCATTGAACCTATCCAGAAATTTCCAGGTCGGTTTCCCGTTTCTCTGGGTGATGCCTAGAAGGTTGATCGGGTGTTTGGCCTTAGCGATGCGCATGGTAAACTATGCCAGGAAACTGTGACTTATATCTGAAAAGGCCGTAATAGACCCTTGCAGAAGTGCGTTGAACCACCGGATCGCAGGGTCTACTAACGTTACTGGGAAAGATCGGCACCTCATTGCGTCACCGACACCTTCCAAGTTCATCTTGGCCTCGCTGTCAAGTGTTCCTAGGGGTCCTAGGTGCTGTCATACCTCATGTCCGTCGGCTTGTTAAAATGTTTTGGTAGCCGGACTTTGAGGATGGAGGAGTGGAAAGGGGTAGCTTCCATGATGATGGATTCTCGTCGTCTTCTCGGTCTATCTCTGTGGGTCTCCTCGTGTCCTTCCGACCCGCTTGGGTTGTCTGGGACCGAGAATTTGTTCGGTGCCTTTTATCTCTTCGAGGGCTTCTGCCCCAAGTATCCGAATTCCTTGGAGGAGATCGGGTGCGGGAGAGACTCGGGATAGAACAGTAACGGTCGTTTGCTGCTAACTCTCTTTCAAGGTTTTGCACCCGGAGGCGTAATTCCTGCATGATTCTAGCATTATCGTCACCCGTACCCCCGAACGGGCGTATCTCATGAGAGTTGGAGGGCAGGTCATATCTACGAGAACGTGTTCTCGTGTGCCCACGGGAGGATGCCACGGAGGCTAACCTACTCATCAAGCGGGTTCCCTCCTCCTTGTGCTTGTCCATCGGGTCCAACAGGAAATCCATTCACGCTAGGTTTCCCACAAACGACGCCAATGTTCGGTAGCTCATGTCCGGAACGGTTCGGGTCCAGTGAGTGTTGAGGTTCAGGGGGTTGCTGGAAGCTGGATTTGTATGGGCTCCGGAAGTGAGGCGGATGAGGTTCCTTCGAGCTATACATGTATATGTGATACTAGATATTGGATGTTAACGAATTATCTAGAAACCCACTATAAATATAGTTATCCAAATTTGTCATGCTACGGTCAATTTCGATAGGGATTCAAAAAAATGAAGCTCTTCTATATTCATCTGTAATTATGAATTTAGAAGTTCCTATTAAAATGGAAAATGCCCTACCTTTGAGTGCGGTTTGAACTATTAATTTACGTAATTGGAAGTAACCAATTAGGTTGGCGTGGAGTGGGGGGAGGAGCCACCTGCAAGGACTCCAACGCTCAAGTTAGTCTCCGTACAAGAGGCGGCTATTAGGATTAGGATAGGTGACCTACCTCTGGGGAGGGGTAGGGTCCTCCCCTTATATAATCTGTACTCGAGTGGGTCCCACGTGGGTAAATCCTCCTTCCTAAAAATTTCCTTTCCAACTGTCCAAGTGTTATGGCGAGACAAAAGGAGAAAAGGGGAGTTGGTGGGTTGGAGAATCCAGCGAATCAATTCCTAGGTATCCAAACCCACCTCGCTAATTGAGTCGGGCCGAAACAGTATCTATAATTACAAAAGTTTTATATACAAAAAATGTAAAATTTATATTTATATTTATCAGAGTTTTACCGAAATTATTTTTAAAGTTCATAGTATATTTTTCAATAATTATTTTGTCAAAAATTTAAATTTTTCAGAGTCAAATAGTAGTATACATGTTGACGTTACAATAACGTGGTTGTATCACGCACTGTAGCTTTATTACGCATGCGCATTATAATGGCCTAAAATCGTGTTGACCACAATTTAGAGCATTTTCGATGC
Source organism: Arachis hypogaea (assembly GCF_003086295.3). Lineage (NCBI taxonomy): Eukaryota > Viridiplantae > Streptophyta > Magnoliopsida > Fabales > Fabaceae > Arachis > Arachis hypogaea. The sequence continues at coordinate 80,258,361 of NC_092045.1, read as the reverse complement.
TTTGTTTTAGTTTTATTTTATTTTAGATTTTATAAGCTGTTACTTGTAAAATTATATATTATAAAATTTAATTTTAAATTTAATATGAAATTTGTCATTCTAATATTTAATTTTATTTTAATTTAAATTTTATTTAGTTTTTTAATTATATCAAAAATTAGAAAAAAAAGAATTTTGTAGATATAAAATTAAGAATATTGGAAAAAAATAAAATTTTATAAATAATTGAAAAAAGAATTTATATTAAACGGATTTGGATCTATTATTTTTCTATTAAATTAATATGAAAACAATAAAAAAAATAAAATTGGATCATGAGTTTTTGTTGTAACGTTACAATAACAATGTTATAATAACAATATTATAGTGTTTATTTAATGAATTTGATGGATTATACAAGTAGTAGCATATCAATAATCTTTCTTGAAAATAATACGGTCTTTCTTTATTCCTACTAATATCATTTCAAAAATAATATTTAATACAAACTTTAATATTAAATTATTTTAATTATGATCAAAAGTGATATCCAAAATTGATTGCATTGGAATTGCTCTTAGAAACCAAATAATTTAATTTAAAAATATAAAAACTTAACTTTTAGTTCGTTAATATTAATTAATTTTAAAATTTAAATTTATAATTTAAATTTTTTTATTAAAAATTTATGATTTAGAATTTAAAATAATGTAAGATAATCAAAATAATTTTAAAAGAGAATATATTCTAAATGACTTCTACCAATTATTTTAAAAGATAATGAGACCCTAATAAAAAAAATTTCATTCCGATCCTTAAACTTCATCTTCATAAAACTAATTAACCTCTTCGTTAATATTTTTTTTGGGTCAACGGAACATGTCTAAATATAACACGTTAAATTACTGATTCATCTGTTAAATATCGACTAGGATTAATAATTTTTTTTTTTGTTAGAGCCTTATTGTTTTTTAGAAATAATTGTTAAGGGTTCTTTAAAGTTTTTTTTTTGTTATCTTTTTTATATACATTGACTAAATTTTATTATGTAAGAACTAAAAAATATTTGTATTTTTTTTACTTATAAAATTGGACGGATGATATATTTTTTAATCTTTTTATTGTTGTTTAAAAAAATTGTTAAAATATTATATTATTAGGATTATGTTAATAAATTTTAAGTGTACTCAATTTAAATTAATCATTATAATTCACATAAACTCATTATTATTAAAAGAAGTGTATATTTTATTTTATAATAGATAACAAGAAGGTTGACATAATATTTTATTTAATAGATACAACAAATAAGAATATTTATGTTAATTATTCACTTATATATCACTGTCAAATATTCAAATTTTAATATTTTAAAATAACTAATAACAAATAAATAAGACTGATAATAATAACAATTAGCAACATTCTTATTAATATGTATATTCTTTATTTAATTTTTATAAATAAAAATTTAAAATCACTAATATTTTCTCAATTTTTACCTAACAAATTTAGTTAATGTATATGAAAAAGATAACAAAAAATAGAGAAAAGAATTTTAAACGCTCTCACAATTGTCCTTAAATACAAGGAGTCTTTTAACGAAAAAAAATTCGTCGATCCTAATTGGCATTTAATGGACAGATCAACTTATTAATGTTTTACATAGACACATATCGTTAACTCAAGAGAGATCGACAAATAGACTAATCAGTTTCATCAAATTAAAAGTTAATGGCAAAAAAAAGATATTTTTGTTTCTAAAAACCTTGTAGTCTTTCATAAAAATTGATCGGAACCGAAATGGGTATTCCCCCATTTTAAAATGTTAGTTAATAATGACTTAAGAAAATTAACTACCTAACATTATAATTATAAAAAAATTAATTTTTCACATTCATTACTTAAAAATGTTTTAAACTCATAAATTTGATTAAATAATTGTATAAATTTTTTTACATAGTCAACCCATCATAATTATTTTTCTTAAAAATCAACTATTTTAAATTTTAATAATAGTAATTAGCATAGTTGTCAGAACCAAATCGGTGATCAAACCAGTCAAGTTATTAAATTATTGGATTATTGGTTCAACCGGTGGGTCACTGGTTAAATCGGTTAACCCGGACCTATATAAATAAAAAATAAAAAATAGTAAAAAATTTAATGTTAAAATTTAAAATACATATTTTTACTAATATTTTAAGAATATTCAGCTATTCTAAAATAATATGAAATAGAAATAATAAGTATTTTGTTAATTTTACTCTATCATAAATATTTTATTTTGTTTTTATATTAAAATAATAATTATTTTCAAATTTTAATAATTTATTAATAAATTTATATCTATTATACTATTATATACTACAAGTATTTATTAAAAAATAATATTAATAGATATTATATACTTATGAAAAGAAAAAATAAGTAAATTTATAATTATTGTTAAATAAAAATATAATTAATTTTAAAATAAATGAGTTTATAACTAAAATTAAAATAAATTAAATAGAAGTAAATATATTTGATAAAAAATATCTATATATATAATAATTTGTAAACATATTAATTAGAATTGTGACAGTCTGGTGGTTGTGACTTGCTTCTTTTTCATTGAGAATAGGGGTTTCAAATCCAACCCCACCCATTTTAAAAATTTTAATTTTCGATTCGGTTGGACCAATTTTATCGAATTTGACCGATTTTTACCGGTTCATTCCGAATTTAACCAGTTCATACCGGTTCGCTTTCTTGTTCGGTTTAATTAGCAGACCGGACCAATTTAGGGTTCGATTCATCAGTTTTTCGGTCGAACCGGTCGACCCGATCCAATTTTTACAACATTGGTAATTAGAATCTCGATTTAACTTTTATAATATTTTAATATTATAATTTTAAAATCATTCGATTTTACAAAATTTATACTAGGTCTAAAAATTTTATAATTTAAATCTTATTATGATTTTATATTTTACATATTTAATTTATTTTTTTTATTTTACGTAAAATTTAAAATTTTCTTCTTGGTATTAATAGTGTAATAATTTGAAAAAAATGAGACTTTTAATTTAAGTAATAAGCGACAAAATATATATACTAAAGTTATTGTCAATAAAAGATTTTAAATTTTTTATTTTAATAAATATAAAATAAATATATTAAAAATTTAAATTATATATTTTTTATCTACAAAGCATAGATATTTGCGTGTCGGACATATTTTAGATAAAAAATATGTGTCTGTTATATTCAACTATGTCTTAACAAAAAATAAAAAAATTTTCGAACACAGTTGAACACACCTAGATACCATCACGTGTCAGCCTTATTCTTAATATATATTGTTGAAATAAATTTAAAAATAGTATATATTATTATTTATTAAAATACTTTAGATACTTTATATAATTAAAATATTATTATAATTTATCTAAAAAATACTTTATATATATATGCATATCTCCGTGTCTTATAAAATTTTAAAATTCGTATATCGACGTTGTGTCCTATATCTGTGTCACATACATCATCATTTTTTATAAAATTTGAATTAATAAATTTAGCATATTTTTCTTTTAAAATATGTTAGATAAATTCTAACGTTTTAATATTTTTTTTTAAAAAATTATGTCCTTGTAAATAGGAAAAACTTATAAATGTGTTGCTGTAGTCTATATAATAAAATGAGATGAGAAAATCTAGAGGCCAGCACTAAAAAAGAGAGAAAATCTTTAAATATAATTCTATATTATTAAATATAATTTTATAGTATAAAAAAATGAATAATTCTATACTATTAAATATAATTTTATACAATTAAAAACACTAATAATAACTAATTAATTGCTACAAATCAACCTATATATAGACACCAAAGAAAAGAAACGAGATTATGTATTCATCATTCATGGTATAATTATCTGATTGTTTTGAAGAAACCATATGAATGGGAGATCTTGTTCGGAGAGGGTGATGCTGAAATCCCGTCAAAGAGATAGATGGAAAAGAAAGAGAGAGAAGCTTTAAATGAAAAGAGAGAGAGAGTGCAGTATTAAGATTTTGGTTTTGAATAGAAGGTGGTGCAGTGTGAGGTTGGTGATTGTGGGGGGACTGAATCAAATCCACAGATACCCCGAAAAGGATCACGATATATCTGTGACTCCTTGATTCTCTTTCTCTCAATCTCTCTCTTCTCTCTGTTCTAAAATTCCTCGCCCACCAACCACCTTCCAAATTCATATTGCATTTACTCTCCACTCTACGTATATATATACTACCTTCATACAACTCTTGTGACTTGTGACTTTCCTCTCTTCATTTATGCATAGGTCTTGTCACACAATAATAATTGTCTTCATATGAGTATATTTCTTTTTGACCTTTGGATGATGGATTGTATGGTTAGATTTTGATATTTATAAAAGTGTTGTTTTTGTTTAAAGTGTGGCTAAATAAATAAACCACACTTTTAACCAAAGCATCTTCATGAGAAGATATTTTTGCCATCTTCATTGTAGTATCCACCTAATAATAATCCCTTTTTAATAGTCTAGTTCTTTGTGTGTAATAACAACACCACACCACATACAAGCATGGCTTCTACTGGTTCATCTTCTTCCTCATGGTCTTCTTCAAATTGGGTCATGGAAAATGCTGCTACCCCACATGTTCTTGCTGTTGATGATAACCTCATTGATCGCAAGCTCGTTGAGAAGCTCCTTAGGAACTCTTCTTGCAAAGGTATACATACCTTTCTTTCTACCATTCTGTCCCTTCATTTTGCTTTTTTCAAACTAACTACTTTTACACGTTTTTCTTACTCATACAAAAAGAATACTTTTTGCTTCACCTTAACTATGCCTATTTATTTATTTATTTGGGACAATTAATGTAAGCTTCCTCTATAATAATATTCTATTTTGATAAACAAATTAATACATTCAAGCTTTTTGGTAGAAAGAAAATTATAATAAATCAAGGGTATAAGACTTTTAATTATAAAGTGTTGTCAATGAAGTAATTATCTTGGTCTCTTATTTAGTGATTTGGAGTTTTAAGTTTTGAGAATGAGTTTTTGACTTGGAGACTCTACTTTTTTCATAGGCCTTCAGCCAAGTTAGACTGAGGAAGTTAGTAACAAATATTGATAAAAAAAATTGGTTCTTAACGATTTTATTCTAATAATAGTATAGTGGGATGTAGATAATTCAATCTCGACTATAAAAATAAATTACAATGACCAGAACATAGACAATGGATGCAATTTTGGATGGGCTTTTTTGGCTCACTCATGAGTTGTTGGGGTTGTGTTCTCAGTTACAACTGCAGAAAATGGGCCAAGGGCATTGGAGTTCTTGGGCTTGACCGATAGTGAGCAGAACGCCATGAATGGAGTAAGTTTTCTTCTCTCTTTACCTGATTATGAATCAAAATTCAAAGCTTTGTAGCTCTGATTGCATGTTACATAGCTGCTTAGAGGGGCTAATAGTTGGATTAATTTCTGCTTTGTAGAGGTCCAAAGTTAATTTGGTTATCACAGACTATTGCATGCCAGGGATGACAGGCTATGAGCTACTTAAGAAAATCAAGGTACTTAGTGTTGTTGCTTTGGTACATACTTAGGCCCTTAAATTCTAACACATGTATGCATTCTTTGAAAATGTGATATGGCATCATCATCATTATTACTAACGTCTTGCTGCCACTTAACCCGGTTAAATTTAATAACTATGTCACCATATAAGAATAGATATAGATATAGATATACTGATTTAGATGTTCTCATTATATGTAAGTATAGATTAATCATTACAATATGTTATTTTTCTTTGGAAATAGGAATCATCTAGCATGAAGGAGGTTCCGGTAGTGATCATGTCATCGGAGAACATACCAACACGGATTAACCAGTAATTCTCATCAACACTAAATATCAAAAATCTCTATTTATTAATATATAACCAGTAAATATCTTAATGGTGGATGTTCTGCTCTGTTTTGATGCAGGTGTTTGGAAGAAGGAGCTCAAATGTTCATGTTAAAGCCCCTCAAACAATCTGATGTGAAAAAACTGACATGTCAGTTAATGAATTAGGTAAACTTGTAGTTTTTTCAAAGATAATATAAGCAAATGTACTAAAAAGGGAAAAATCTATGGCTATGATGCTAAAATCCCTCGCATTAGGAATTAGGACTTAACTAGAATTTTGTTACTGTCTAATTAGGTTAGCTAAGGTGTAGGAATGATTATCATTGTTTTGAAGATCCTGTGTAGTCTCTTGTATTAACCTACCTATATATAACAATTTCTTTGCCTGAGAATTGTACTTCTTTTCTATTTTTTTAAATTTTGTGATCTGCTTGATTTGGAGGAAGTTACTTTTATGCCTTAAAATTTTGAAAAGACTCAAAGTCAAGTTAGGAAATGCCTTCCCCTGCCATAATTTTCTATCAACACATTTTTGTAATAAATAACAGAGGAATGGTTGAATTGCTGAAAGAGGAGCTACAACAAAAATACCTTAAAACAAGTGTTGCAAAATTCCAAATTGTTTATACTTCATTTGAAGGAATGATGTAAAGCTATTTACATCAAAGATTAAAAAGAAGTGGTGAGAGCCATCTATCTAGTCATTTCATCCCTATCACTCTTACATAAATTCAATCTAAGTGTAAATATATATAAAAATGTAGAGACTATGAATTCATTGATTTAGGTCTGTATAAAAGCAAAAATTAAGAATCATATAATGATGTGAAGAAAAGCAATTGAAATAAGATGAATTTTGATGGTATTATGTTGAATTTAATTTGATCACCAATCAAAGTGCTTGCCATGGTGATGGTGGCGATGTCTATGTTCATCCAAACCCATGCACTGCACAAAGGGATAGCAAGTTACAAACATGCATCTTCCAATGCCTCTGAACATGCAAGAAGCCGCATGGCAGGGACAGTAACAACATGATCTCTTCAACTTTTTCTTTCTCTTCATCTCATTCCTTTCAATCTTCTGTTGCCGCTGCTGCTCAATGTGTTCATCCATTATCAACTTTAAAAGAAAAAAATAAGAAAAAGAATTAGCACATATATTATATGAAAATTGACTTCCCCCTCCCCCAAAAAGGTTTTTCTGTCATTACCTTGAAGCTTTGGATGATGAATAAACTAATGAAGTTAGTAAGCAGCAAAATGTTGCAATGAAAATGAAGGGAATGAGTGGCTCTTAGAGAAAGAAAAGGAAAGTTTTGTGTATAGAGAAAAAATATATATATAATATGTGAGCAAGGAATATTCGTTTATGAGAGGCGTCTTCCGAGTGAGGTACCGAAAGCAAAGCACATCACATTTTGAAGCTTAAAGTTCTCTTTGGCCCAGTTGAGAACTGAACCGAGTCAAACCTAACTCAAAAATTAAAATGTCTGTTTTGACTTTTGACTGTAATTTTTTCATTATTCTCCATTTTACGTGGTTCTATTGCCCTGGCAAAAAAATACTATGTTTACAATAAAATTAACTACTAAAATAATTATTATATATTTATATATAAATATATATTATTTAATTTATTTTTAATATAAATTTTATAGTTCAGTATGTATTTTATATTAATATCTAATATTAATAGCTGATTTTTGGTAGTTCATAATCATTTCTTTATCAAATTAACGCGTGTCTAAAAATTACTGAATTATAAATTTTAATCTTTAATCTTTAAAATTATTTTATGTGCTTTTACTTTTTTATTTTTATATTTTCTTTTGAATTTGATAATGTGTTATGTGTGCTCATCGTTTCATCAAAATCAGGATGTCTCTAAGTTTAAACCATTTTGTGGATATGGTAGTTAGTTTATTGGTCTATTTAAATAAATATTGAGATTTAAATTCTATTTTATATATATAATAATTTATTAGCCAACGACAAATTTTTAGATAAAATTTCGATTCACCTTAGATAAAATTCCGTTTCATAACAGATTAATTTTTTATCTATTTGATTGAAAAATACCGTGAAAAACCAAAAAAGTTCTTAAACTGTATTTGATTTTGAGAACAGGACAAGATAAGATACTGAAAATAAGACATAAACGATAGAAACACAAAAATTAGTATTCTTGTAATTTATTTGGTGATAAACTAAAATAAATTTTGAAAGTCTAATTTATTCTCATTTTTTTCCTTAAAAAAATTTGAAAAAAACATAATAATAAAAAAATATAATTATAAAAAATTAACAAAAATAATAAAAAATAAAAAATAAATTCTATCTCTTGTTAATGTTTCTGGGTCCCTTTCTGTCATAATAGATATAAAACACATTAATTTAATGTCTGTAAATTCTCTGGACACAATATCTTTATTCATATTTCATCTATCAAACACAAATTTGTATAGGGATGGCAACGGGTCCCCATAGAAATGGAGACATACACCCGCTTCCTGTACCCATTACCTGTCCCGTCCCATCCCACCGCAGGTAACGAAGACCCCGAATCTCTCGAGGACTTTGGTACCTGCGGATATATGAAGATTTTTAAAATAAAATAAAATAAATTAAAATAAATTTTGAAAAAAATAAAAGAAAATTGTTATTACAAACATAATTTTCAATCTTCAAAAGACTTAAATAACAATTACCAATAAATATTGTCTCCATTCAAACAACCAAACATTCATAACATAACTAAACATATCCAAATACTAAACATATTCATTATATTCTAAAAGCCTTCTTTTATCATGTAATGGTAGTTATAATAGATTTGGATTTGTGTGAATCCTACGTAAAAAAAAATTAAAAATTAAAATCATATAATAAATCAACAATAATATCTCAAAAATCACATAAATTCCAAGAATCACAAAAAATAAAATCCCAGCAATCCCAAGAATCACATAAATAAAATCGCAACAATTAGAGAAAATCTCAAGAATAAAAAAATAGAATCGTAGAAATAAAAAGATTAATAAATCCTATAAATAAAATTACAAAAATCAGAAAATCACAAAAACTATAAAAATAGAATTACAGAAGTCACAAAAATCACGCAAATCAATGAAATAAAATCTCAGAAATAACAAAAAATCCCAAAAATCACAAAAATAAATTAGCAAAAATCATAGAAAATTCCAAGAATCAAGAAATAAAATAAAAAATTCAAAAATCACATAAATAGAATAACAAAATTTATAAAACCACAAGAATCACATAACTCAAAGAAATAAAATCTCAGAAATAATAAAAAATTTAAAAAATCAGCATAAATCACAGAAAGTCCAAGAAATTAGAAAATCAGAGGCTAAATTACTGGCGAAGAGACTCTGACGCGACGAAAATGGCAACGCTTTTGCCTTGGCTGGGTCTGGTCCGGCGACGACTTCTCTTCGGCTATGTGGGTTAGTGACGACGACTTCACTTCGGTTGGGTGGACAACGACGACGACTTCTTTTCGACGGGGTGGGGTAGCGATGACAACTTCACTTCAGTTGAGTTGGCAGCAATAATGACTTCTCTTTGACTGGGTGAGGCAGCGACGACTACACTATTTTTGGTAGGATCAGGAGGCGAGGACGACACTCTCTTCAATTGGGAATAGGCATATTGAGCGATGAGGAAGAGTCAGTGACCTCAAGGGATGAGGAGAGGAGGTTGCAGACGGGGTGGTAAGGAGGTAGAAGGTGGCAAATGGCGGTGGTGATGTGTGTGTGGGTGTGTGTTTAGGTCATTTCATATATATGGGGATTAAATGAGTTTCTATAGGATGGGGACCTCTATCTCCACCTCCGTCCCGTATAATAAATAAATTCCCGTCTCCGCAAATACAAAATTATCCTCATATCCACTCTTTGACAGATAAATTTCTGTCAGATATTCGTTTCACTAAAAATTTTGTCATTCTCAATTTTATATTTTTGTGTGTTTGTTAATATATTCTATATCTATAAATAAATGCAATTTTATAAATATAAAAGGATCGAATTATTCAAATTTTTAAAAGATATTTTGAATTTTTGTCCATGTAATATGTATCCCAATTCTTCTTCATAATATTTTTTTATTTATTATATTGGTATTCTAGATGTTCATTCTTCATTTCTTTGTGTGCATTAAATTATTGATTTCTTCTTCCTTGTTTCAATCCGTCATTAATTGTAATAATTATTATAATAATTTAGTCGTAATGAGTGTAGTTACCTGTGCTTAGTTGTTAGTTTTGTTGCCAATATTTTATCAAGACACATTCTATCATTCTCATTCTCATTCTCATTCTCATTGCTCCTAATAAGTCCTAAGTACTAGAGTATGTATATGGTACTTAATTAAATTGTATATAAAACAATCTTTAATAACCTTTTTTAAGATAATTATAAGTAAGTTTTAAAACATTTTAATCAATACATAATAAATATATTAAAAACTTTAATTTTGTATTTTTTTTCAATTATTGACTTTAATATATGCTGTTAAATCCTATTTTTCCTTTCTCTTTTATTTAATAAATTGTTATTAATAAAGAAATAAATTTATATTACTTTTTTTTAAAAAAATAAAATTTTTAAAATGATTACTTATGTATGTTATAGCATACCAATGATATATTTTTTTTTGAAACGAGCATACCAATAATAATAGTTGTGGATGAATTATGTAATGGGGCCAGAATGAGTGGTGGTTTGGTTGGTAAACAACGCATGTTAGGGACAAATCATAATTAAGAAAAAATGTCAGACGATAAATATTTTGTTCACATTAATTCAAATGTTTATATTTATATCTTGCATTTAAATTAATATTAATCAATTTTTTTCCCTTAAAAGTGTTCCCCTTAATATGGTAGGTCATTCCTGTTTAGTATCAATGTAATCAATTTTTATTGAAAAAAGGAAGGGACTGGGTTTTGAATATGCATTGGCGAATGAATTTTAATGATATACGAATCTGTTTTTAAATAATTTAAAGATTTATCTATAATGTAAAGCACATGTTAAAATTATAAAATAATTTTTTTATTATAAATATAAACAATTTAAAATTTTAATACATCTATTTTATATTTATTAAATAAAAATATTTAAAATTTTTTATTAGTGATAAACTTATCATGTGCTCTTAAGACACATGTTAGCTAAATCTAGAGATGACAAGTGAATTAGTCCGTCTCGTTCTGCCAAAAGTTCGCCTCCCCTAGTGAGACAATCCCAAATTCCTTCTCTCGCTCTTATCTAACAGCGAATTAGCAGATTAAACCCTCTAATTTTTTTAATAATAAACCATTAAATATTAAACAATATATATAATTTCATAATCATTCCAATAAATTTATAATTTTTAAAGACATAAAAAAATTATAATTTATAACCTCACAAACATTAAAATTTTTATAAATTGGTTTTATTTTTGCCCAATGATTACGTAAAAAAAATTTTGATTGTGCTAAAAGATTCTGATTATGTGTATTTGCTTGTAATTAAAATGATTATGTTATGATAAAACTCTGTTTCTGATCATGCTAAAAATTGATTTTGACAAAAATTTTAGTTTTGAATTTGTATTGATTATGACAAAAATTCTACCATAAAAGAAAGGGAGCTTGTTGGCAGAGGAAGGGTGGTAACGAAAAAGGAGGGTGAGAAGATGGTGGAGAGAGGTGAGGGTGGAAGAAAGAAGGGAAGGGATGAGGGTAAATAAGTAAATTTATATTTCATAAGCTTTTTTTTTTTACATTTACTGTTAATATGGACTTAATTAAAAAATCTATTATGGTATAGGGATCCAATTAAAAAGAAAAAAAGGTATAGAAACTTAATTGAAAATTCAGTAAAACTATAGGGACCGGTAGAATAATTAAACTAAAAATATAAACATTGTCCAAAACATATAACTAAATATTTTCAAGTCTCTAATCAATCAAACATAGAACACAATCCAAATTATAACTTAGAACATCTTCAACTACAAAAAAAGACGGGTCTGCCAGAGAAGCCTGTTTCGCCCGCTAAAACCCACCAAAGCCCGCAGATTAGGTGGTGCAAAGGTAGGCGAACTTTTTAAATTATGGCAGTTTCAAATTTTCAGTCCGACCCGTCTTTTTTAGCGAGTTGTGCGGGCTAACCCGGCGAATTTTGTCCCATTACCTATAATTTAATTATTTTATTTACGTATATAGGTAATTTAAAGATAATTTATCTTTTGTGTCCTATAACATATCTGATTTACAGTGTAAATAGATTAACAGTAAGCATATTTTATTTATAATTGTAAATGAGATAAGACACAAACAAATATTAACGTATTACAAATGCCTGTGATAAGTAACAAAGCATATCTCTTTTATAATATAAATGAGATATACTTGTAATTAATTTATTTACACCCTAAACAAGATACACGTTTATATAAAAAATTTGTTGACAGCGCCTATCATTTCATTTTTACCTTCAATTTTGGTGCTTTATTTTTAGAAATTTATTTTACTTTTAATGAACATTTAGGATTTTGTTTAAACAAATAGTTTGAATGTTTTATTTAAAAAAAATTCTAACATTATTTAAAATATTTGAATTATGCCTTTAATAAATTTTATTTTAATAGGTATCGCTAGAGTGGTTGTTGTGATGGGAATATAATTTAGCTTAATTTAATTTTGTAATTGTTATACCTATTTTTAGAAATTTATTTTACTATAATCAACATTAGAATATTTTTTAAACAAATAATTTAAATGTTTTATTAAAAAAAAACTAACATTATTTAAGATATTTGAATTATTTTTTTTAAAAAAATCCATAAAAAGAGTTTGTGTAATGTCCATGATACTTTGCTTGATCAAATTTTACCACTCTGTATTTGATATTCTACTAAATACTATATTTTTCATACTTAACATAACAAATTTTTTTATTTTTGAATCTATAACTAATGCAAAAAATTTGATTTTACTGTCTGTATTATACTTAAAATTATTATCTCTCCTCATATTAAAAAATAGAATATTCTTTTGTATTGCGTTAAAATTCAGCGTGTGATAATGACTAGCTATATCTGACAACTCTGGAAATTAGTTTGGGGAGGAGAGGTAGAAAATATCGAACTAATCCACCTACCGATGTCTCAGATACAAAGTCCTTCTCATTCTTAGCAAAACTACTTTCTTTGCTGCCTGTGACATATTCTTCATCCAACTCATCAATATTCACGTCCATATGCTTCATTGAACTAGCATAGTGCAGAAAGAGTGGTGTAAGAGGTGGGTCATCTTAAACAAATTTAAAATGTCCAAAATCACTACCACCTACATTACCAACCTCTGCAGAAAGCTCAATCACTTGTTGAGAAATGATACTTCCATGAACGTCAAATATTAACAATCCAAACGACGTATGCGCAAAAGAATCGGACACTCATACTCAAACACAACCCTTTTGTCACTGTTCCTTTTGTGACAATTAGGATACATACTCACAAACATATACTCACAGTTATACATTCTTACTAAACTTATTAAAAGAATGGAGCAGGAGTGAAGATTTTGTGAAGAAGACTACTACTTGCATCTCCTTATATAATTGAGTGAAACTTGTCGTTTTATCTCATTTACACATAAAACGAGATAATTATTTGCATATTTTGTTTATATTGTGACTAAGTTCATTATTTTCTTATCTTATTTACAGTATAAATGATATATGCCTAAACTCAATCTTCTTACATATTTTATATATACTGTAAAATGAGATATATGCCTATAGTTAATTTGGTTATACTATAAACGAGATAAGTAATAGAACAAAAAATAAATTGTTGCCAAATTACCTAAAAATGTACATAAAATATTTAAATTATTTATTTAAAAAAATCCAATGATATACTTATTCTATGTAAATCTAATCTTCTAAGAGTTCTGATTAGTTGATAGCTTACATTAAAAAATAAATAAACAATAATATAATTAAAATATAAACTACTAACTAAATGTTACCTAATAATTCATAAGATAACTCTAAAAGATTTTAGAGACTGGATTTTTATTTATTTTTTTATAAGTATATTAAAAAAAAGATATTTTTATTTTTAAAATTTAATAATTTTACATAAAATAAATTTTTTGAGATTTTTTTCGAATGATTGATTTAAAAAAATTAGAAAATTTAAAAATTAAATTTTGACTCAATTTTTTGGACACTTTTTAAATAGGTATCTAATTTTCTTTTAATAAAAATTTAAATCAAATTTACACATGATTTGTTACTTATAAGAAAATGATATTCTTTTTTTATTTTTATCATGTTTTTAAAATTTTTAATGACTTATTTATTTTGTTGTTATTTTTTAAAGTTATTTTTGTCAATAATATAAATTTTTGAGTATTATTTTAGTTGTTTATCCAGAAAGAAATTAATTTTAGCTAAAACATGTTTTAGGATTATAATAATAAAAATTTAGTCAAATATTTTTTTTATGGTGTTCTTAAGAAATATATGTTAGCTAGAACTGTAATAATAACAATAATAATAATAATAATAATAATAATAATAATAATAATAATAATAATTTGTTTTAAAAAATAGTAGAAACAAGTGTAACACAGTGCTTTGTCCTTGCTTTTAAAAAATGTTTGTGTGACATTGATCACAAATTTATTGAAACTTGAGAGCCTATGAAAGTATTTAAAATTTAAAATTTAATATTTAAAATATATTATTTAAATTTAGAATTTAAGATAAAAGACAGCTACGGCCAACGGGGGTCAGTTGATGATGGCCATGGTCAATTGATGGTGGCCAGAGGCGATGGCCAACGATGGTGGTAGGTGGTTGGTGGTGGAAGATTAAATTATGGGGTTAAAAAGACAGACAAAAAAAAAAGAAAAAAGAAAAAAATGAATTTATTTGCAAGTTCAATATTTGTTGTTTACACATTAATTGGATAAATATTTTTAATCATTTAAGACATTTACTGTTATTTTTTGCTTAGCATTTAAATACGAAAATAGATCTTCTCAATTTTTTTAATATTTGAGAAAATAAAGTGTAATTTTTTACTTTTAATTTTATAAGTGAGACTAAAAATAAATATAAAAGAGAAAAAATAATAAAGGATTAGATTAAATAATTGACACCACCCAATTTTTTTTCCACAAAAATCGATCCACTCTCTTCAAATGCAGCATCATGTCTTTTTATCTTTTGCTCTGCAACTAAAATTGTCGATGCTTTTTTTTTTCACGAATCATTTTGGATACGACATTTATTAACACTTGTCTGATATACGTGTCTTTTGTATTCAATTGTATTTTAATAAAAAATAATTTTGTTAGACACGTTTAAACATATCTAAATACTATTATGTGTTAGCATGTCCAATTTTATTTTTAATATATATTTATAAAATATATTTAAAAGTAATATATATTATTAATTATTAAAATAAAAATATTTTATATAATTAAATAAAAATATTATTGTAATTTATTTAAAAATATCTTATATTATATCTATATCTCTTATAAAAAGTTAAAATTTATATATTTATATATTTTGTATCGTATCGTGTATTCGCATCCATGTCAATTTTCATACATAGGTCATAGCATTTGAGTAATGCCTGGCATAACACGAAACTTGCTAGTTGCTATCAATGTAAAGAAGGATCGGAGTACGTTTTTGTATTTAGATTTTCAATTCTACAAGCAAAAACCAAAAAAGGTTCCCAGTGATTGGTAAGTGAGAAGTTGGTGGAAAATTGATATTTTTGTATCATCAGTTTAATAATACGAAAATCTAGAGCCGTTTCAAGTTAGTTTAAGAAAAAATAGTGTTATTTCAAACCTCCAAAAATTAATTAATGTTAATATTTTGAGAACCAAGATACTATAATTATTTTTTTGAGGACTAAATTTTATCACAAATATAAGCATTTGATTAGTTAACAGTACTATTATTATTATGCACATCAATTCAACTCGGGGAAAATGAGTATTCTCTTTTTCAAATCAACCATTTTTTCTGTCACCATTTTCTTTTACTCAATGTTCTTACCCAATTATAGAAGAAATAGTCTCTTAAAAATTAAATATAAATTCTTTCCGTTTTTAAGATCATATTACAACAAGTCACACACACAAAATACTAAAAGGGATTCACATCTACAACTGAACTTACCCAGCTCTTAAAATTTTATAAAGGAATGATCATATATACTTTTTAATTTATTTTACTTTGTCATTTAAGCATATTTTAAATTTTAAATAATATTAAATAATTAATTATTAATTTAATTTATTAATTTTAAAAATAATTAAATTAAATTATAAAAATTATTTTTACTAACTATAACAATTTTACTATTAAAAATAATATATATAATGTAAATAAACAAAAGAAAAAATATAATCGATGTTATCCACCCAATTTGGGCCAAAATTAATCGGGTGAACCCACCCGAATTTTTCTCTCTCCAAAAGATGTAGATTTTGGATTACAAAATTAATATATTTTATTTTTTAAAAATATTTTTTATTTGTGCACAAAAAAGGTTTATTTTTAATCTATTTCTGAAAAATTTCCCGCAAGATGTGCCAAAGTAACAACTGGTTCCGCCATACATACGCCGAGAAAGACAAGGTAACACCATTTTTCCAGTGCAAAACTGTAGAGAACTAATTGAGATTTTAGATATTTTTGGTGTGTCTAAAGTTGGACTTTTCTTTTATTTATTTATAAGAAAGGGTTGGGTTTTCAAATGGATGAGATGTGTGTTGTAGAAACCAGAAAGCAAGATGATTATTGGGCTTTTATGTGTTGAGCTATATCCATAATTTGATTTAGACTGATTTGGTGATATCTAAAAGATTGTGCCGTATTTAGACTGTGAGACACACCAAAACAAAAAAAAGACTGTTTGGCCAAAAAGCCAAGAAAAACCAATTGCTCTCAAACCGGAGAGTGCTTTTCTCTATAATGGAGAGTACCTGAGCTAGCACGAAGTGCTGCAAGAGAGATCACAAAAATACTAATCACAACAAACACATCAAACAATTCATACATTCTAACACAAAAACAAGATTGCTAAACACAACTTTTCAGACTCAAAACCTATAAAGACCACTACAAAAACTCAATACAAGCATCCAGGACAGCATAGGAAAGAGACCAATGCCAAACTTCAGCAAACTGCAACATCATGACAACTATATGGAAAAAATCTATAGAAGAAAAAATGTAAATTTCAAACAGGAGGAACAACCTGCATTTGACTCAAGTTACCTCAACCTAATAGAAAAGATTATCTCTGACAAAGAAATCAGTTTTAGAACGTGTAAAAATGCACTAATGAAAATTTGGACAACCCTAATGGAATATCCATCTCAGAAGTTAGAAGGAATAAGGTTTTGGTGAATTTTAGCAACACAAGACGGGGGTTGTAGGTTATCAAAAGAGGGCCATGGAGCATAAGAGGTAACTTGATAAATTTTTAACTATGGTCTCAAAATAAATCTATTTATGTAGAACATAACTTCACAGAATTCTGGGTACAAATTTATGGTGTTCTCTTGCAGTAAAACATCAAGATTGATAAGAAAAAAGATGGGTATTATGGTAGAAGTTGAAAATCCAGTGAGGAATAAAGTGATAGTAAGTACGGGTATTGTTGGGTTTTTTCTCTCCTTTGTGAGGCCCAAATCCAACATTTTGGGTGTGTATTCTTGCACCCTAGTGTCACAATCCTAATTCAGTTTTTTGAGGTTTTTTGAGAGAAAGAGAATAGCCACCAAAAGAGAGAAAGAAGGAAGAAAACAGAATTTCCGTTTTTACCCAAAGCAGCAAATTTCAAATGGCAGTTTCTCAATTGTTCACCGTTGGATCGACTTGAAATTTAAACTGCATGTTCCTATCATTTTGTTCTTCATTCTGGTCGGTGAAGATGTTGATTGGAGATTTTCAGTAAGAGAAATTGGTTTCGCAAGAGAGAAATTAGGTTTCCCATTTTTACACAGAGCAGTAATCTTGGAACGGCATTTTCTCATTATTTCACCGTTGGATCAACGTGAAATTTGAACTGTAGATTCTTCACATTTTGTTTTTTATTCTGATCGGTGAAGATTTTAATTGGAGGTCTACAGAGGGAGAAATTGGCTTTGACATTAGCTCTGTTTTTTAGGTATATTTTATCTTCTTGCCTCTTATTTGTGAGCTTTGGTGCTTTGATGTTTTGGCTGGTTATATGCACGTTTTTGTGCTTTGTTTGAGACTCTCTTATACCTCATTTGATTATAGTGAAGCTATTTCATTGGTCTGGACGACCCGTGATTTTTACCTCTCACGTTGAGGGGGTTTTCCACGTTAAAATCTCAATGTGTTATTGTTATTGCTTTACTTGCTATATTTGCTTGTTATAGTTGCTGCCATATTGTGTTGTGAGTGCTTTCATATTGTTCTTGTGTTGGACATTTGTGAGTACTTTTCTTCATGGTGATTTAGATAAGGAGATCTACATGGAGCAACTGGAGGGCTTTGTTGTTAAAGGAAAGGAAGATTTTGTGTGCAAGCTTAAGAACAGTCTTTATGGGTTGAAGCAAGCTCCAAGACAGTGGTACAAGAAGTTTGAATCTGTTATGTGGGAGCATGGTTATTGTAAGACAACTTTAGATCATTGTGTATTTGTGCAAAAATTTTCCGATGATGATTTTATCATTCTTTTGCTTTATGTGGATGATATTTTGATTGTGGGCAAGAATGCTTTGAGGATTAATGAGTTGAAGAAACAGTTGAGCAGGTTCTTTGCTATGAAGGACTTGGGTCCTGCCAAACAGATTTTGGGCATGACTATTAATCGTTATAGAGATTCCATGAAGCTTTATTTGTCACAGGAGAAGTACATAAAGAAGGTGCTTCAAAGATTTGGCATGAATGATGCCAAATGTGTTGCTAGTTCTTTTGCTCCTCATTTTAAGTTGAGTACCAAGCAGTGTCCAACCACTGATGAGGAGAAATAAGCAATGGATGAAATTCTTTATGCCTCAGCTGTTGGAAGCTTGATGTATGTTATAGTGTGTACTAGACCAGACATTGCTCATGCGGTTGGTACAATGAGTTGTTTTCTCTCTAATCCTGGTAAAGAACATTGGAATGCTGTTAAATGGATTATGAGATATCTCAAAGGTACAACTAACTTGAGTTTGAGTTTTGGTGGTGAGAAATCTTTGCTAGTTGGCTTTACTGATGCAGACATGGCAGGAGATATTGATTCTCGAAAGTCTACTTCAAGTTGTTTGGTCAAGTTTGCAGGGGGAGCTATTTCATGGCAGTCAAGGTTACAAAAGTGTGTTGCACTTTCTACCACAGAGGCAGAGTTTATTGCAGCAACTGAAACATGTAAAGAGTTGTTGTGGATGAAGAAGTTTCTTGCAGCACTTGGTTTCAAGCAAGACCGTTATGTGTTGTTGTGTGATAGCCAAAGTGCTATTCATCTTGCCAAGAATTCTACTTTTCATCCAAGATCTAAACATATTGATGTTAGTTATCACTAGATACGGGATGTGTTAGATTCCAAATTGTTGGAACTTGAGAAAGTTCACACTGATGACAATGGTGCTGATATGATGACAAAAGCATTGTCAAGAGAAAAGTTTGAAACATGTTGCTTGATCGCCAGAATGGCGAGGGCCTCCACCTAGTCGAGAAGGGGGAGATTTGTTAGGTTTTTTCTCTCCTTTGTGAGGCCCAAACCCAATATTTTGGGGGTGTATTCTTGCACTTAGTGTCACAATCCTAATTCAGTTTTTTGAAGTTTTTTGAGAGAAAGAGAGTAGCCACCAAAAGAGAGAAAAAAGGGAGAAAACAGAATTTCCTTTTTTACCCAAAGCAGCAAATTTCAAATGGCAGTTTCTCAATTATTCACCGTTGGATCAGCTTGAAATTTAAAATGCATGTTCCTATCATCTTGTTCTTCATTCTGGTCGGTGGAGATGTTGATTGGAGGTTTGCAGTAGGAGAAATTGGTTTCGCAAGAGAGAAATTAGGTTTCCTATTTTTACACAGAGCAGTAAAAATTGGTTTCTCATTATTTCACCGTTGGATTAACATGAAATTTGAACTGTAGATTCTTCACATCTTGTTCTTCATTCTGAATGGTGGAGATTTTAATTGGAGATTTACAAAGGGAGAAATTGGCTTCGACATTAGCTTTATTTTTTGGGTATATTTTATCTTCTTGCTTCTTATTTGTGAGCTTTGGTGTTTTGATGTTTTGGCTGGTTATATGTACGTTTTTGTGCTTTGTTTGAGACTCTCTTGTATCTCATTTGATTATAGTGGAGTTATTTCATTGGTCTGGACGATTCGTGATTTTTACCTCTCACTTTGAGGGGGTTTTCCATGTTAAAATCTCGATGTGTTCTTGTTATTGCTTTACTTGCTATATTTGCTTGTTATAGTTGCTGCCATATTGTGTTGTGAATACTTCCATATTGTTCTTGTGTTGGACATTTGTGTCTTTTCCGCTGCTAGGCTCTTTCAGGTATTCAAAACTAATTCAAACTGAATAAAACTGGCAAACCGAAAATCGACAAATAAAAAAAAAACAAAAAAATAAAAGAATTTTTGGAGTTTTTTTTATCAGTTTGGTTTATTTTTCGGTTTTAATAGAAAAAACTTGAAAACACACAACACATCTTCTCTTTTACACTCGTTCATCATTGTCACCGCACACAGCATATCCACACATAGAGAGTGACTGAGTGAACCCCTCTCCTCCCCCCGCGCCTTCCGTCTCCGACAATTGCAGCATTGATAAACTCCATTTATCATTTTAAATTGTGTTAAAAATATGGAATTTATCAAATAACTTGCACAATTTTGACTTAATTAATTGAGTTTTTCGAATCTTATTTTTAATAAAACTGTGTGTGAAAAAATATACATTTTATTTTCCTAATTATTAATTTATTAATCTTTTTTATGTTATTTGATGTCGTGATAAAATTTCTAAAAGTATTTCAGGATTAAAGTTTATCAACGGCCTCAAAAGATCGAAAAAAATAGAACGAAAAAGCAAACTCAAAAAGCAATTTGAAAGAGAAGCTATCTGATAGCTCGTTTAAATGAGATTTTCTTGTCCAAGCAGAAACTCACTTAAACAAAATTTTCTAGCCTAAACAAGAATCTAGCCTGCGCTAGCTTTTCTCACATTCATGAGGTTGGATCACATCCCTTAATTAATAAAGCACATGTATTCACATTTTGGGCTTCCCAAGAGCCCTCAGTAGTTGTGGGAGATGATATTTTTGAAGCAAAAAAACTTAGAGTTTTTTAGGGAGTTTTTTAGGTCATAGTTGGTTTAATAGTAGTTTTTCATTTATAATTTTTTATTATACTACTCTTGTTTCTTAGAATTTCTTGTTACTTCCTCTAATTTACTATTTAGTTTGTGAACTCTAGTTGAATTCTCATTTTTTTTAATGAATTTGATATTTTATGTTTTATTATTGCTTAATTGAGGTGTTATTATTATTTTTTTTAATTGTGTAGTTATTTTATTTACTACTTCTTGTAATTTATAAAATTTTATGTTTATGCACTCTAGGTGTTTAATAAAATGTTTGACTTAGTTATAGAGTAGATTATCTCTTTCTTGGCTTGGGATTGAAAAATTAGATGACCTTGAATCATTAATATCCAAGTTAATTGATAATTTATAGATATAAATTAATTTTATTTTCACTAATACTAATTTTTTATTAATTCAATTTGTAAGTTGGTTAGGACTTGTGAATTATAGTTAATTAAGCCTAATTGACTTTTTCAATTTGTAGAAGTTGACAAATAGGATTTATTCTTTGTAATTATTATATTGAATTAGTGACAAGGATAGTGATCTTTACTCCTCAACCCTTACCAAGGTCTTTTTAGCAATTGAATTTACTTTCTTTTCCTAGTTCATTCTCTTAATTACTTCTAATATAATTCTTTTTAACTTTTACTCATTATTTGCTCTTTTAATTTTTTGCTATTTAAATTTTTGTTAACTACTATCAAACCCCCAATTTTCTATAGCTGAATGCTTTCCATTGTGATTTCTAAAGAGAACAACTCGGGATTTAACTCCTGGTTATTATTTTGGACTTTGAGACATTTTTACTAAATTTTAAAGAGTGTTAAATTCCAGAGGTACAATGAATATTGAGTTTTAAATTTGTAAACTTTCTAAATTGGACTTTAGCACTCGTCAAGAGCCCTTCGTTGAATCCATTTGTCATCGTTGAAGCCGTGTGTCGTCCATCCAGCCTCATTTGTCTTCAATGTTGAAGTCGTGTGCCATCCGTTAGTCTCTTCGTCTCCATCGTTGAAGCCATGCCATCCCCCCGTCTTTGGTTTTTGGTTCGTTGCTGTCGTCATCTCACCGTATTGCATCTCCATCATTTTCTGTAATAGAGCCTAAGCCTTAGGGTTGTTTTAATTTTTTTTCTGATTCTATTTTTCTTAATTATGTTTTAGTCTTCTTGTTGATTTTGATTTGTAATGAATACTTGCATTGGTTGGGTTGTTCTTGATTCTATGATTGGGTTGTTGATTCTAATTTTATTTTTTAATTCTGAATTTTTTTGTTATGTTTCTAATTTATGAAATTTTGATTTAAGGTTTATTTTGATTTATTTTATTTGATTTATGATTTTTAATTTTATTTTTTATTCTGGTATACAAGTTTAGAGTTGTTGATTTTGTTTTTTTTATAATTCTAGTTGAGGGTTGTTGGGTTTTTATTCTCTGTTCTGATTTTATTTATTTGAACTGAGGTAATTTCCAAGATGCACTAGCTAAAAAGATTCTACAGTAGAACTAGCTTGAGTCGCTCAGACTTAGATTAGTAAATGAAATGAGAGAACCTGAAAAGCTAATGTTTAGAGCAAGGTTGCGAGAACCGGACCGGTCAATAAACCGGTGAGGTCACTGGTTCAATGGTTCACTGGTTCGACCGGAGTTCAACCGGGGTTCAACCGGTTTAATTAAATATTAAATAAAATTATTAAACTTAATAAAATTCAATAATGTATAACTTAATAAAATTTAATATTTTACATAATAAATTATCCATTACTTAAGATTAGAGGTTCACAAACAACTTCAAACATCAAAGTTTATAACTAAACAAAAAATAAAACGTACATAATGACAAACCCATAGTGTTCTACATTCAAAAGATACAATTACTAGCAAGTTTTCAACTAATCAAAGGTGCAACTCATCGAAAAGCATAATTTTGACAGTCACAGAAATCAAAAAAATTTTGAATGAGCTGCATAATTTCAAATCGAAAAGCATCAGATCGGCAGATCCAAATCAAACATCAAAGGCAAGAAGCAATAAAAACAAAATGGCAAAAAAATAGAAGCAAACAATGGATGAATCATGAATTACCCCTATACTCGTCACTGAAGCAAACAGAAGCAACAAAACCCTATTTAAAATAGATTCATGAAGCAGTAAACAGAAGCAGCAAAAAGTACAAATATTCTCAAAGCCACAGAAATTTTGAGATACCATTCAGTACATTATTATAAAAATTGTCAAGCTAATAGATAACAATCTAACAACTATTGGCTATTGATTACAAACACACACAGTAACAAGAAACAACTCTATAAATAAGCACACATAAACACACAGAGAAAAGAAGGATGAGAAATTCCCCAACTGCCTTCAACGCCCCAGCCTCAATTTTCTTGCAATGATCACCATTCAATCCCAAGTCACCAATAAACGCATCATAATAGAAAGCCAAAAACAGATTGAAGATTCATGAAGCAGCAAACAGAAGCAGCAAAAACAGATTGAAGATTCATGAAGCAGCAAAAATAGAGGAACTAGGAAGCATGTTCAAACAGAACAGGCGAGCTCAGAATTCAGTAGGAACTAGGAAGCATGTTCAAAATCAAGAAGACAAGAAAATCAATCTTACCAGCGAATGAGAGGCGGGCTCGGCGAGCTGGTCGAGGTTCGGCGACGAGGAGGCGGCCTCAACGCGGTGGTGGTCGCGGCTGCTGTGCAGTGGTTTCGGTGGCTAATGACGAGCGCTGCTGGGTGGCGAGTGGCGACTGAGGAGCGCTGCTGGGTGGCAACTGAGGAGCGCTCTGGAATCTGGTCTCTGGAGCTTGGTGGGCGGTGGCGCTGCTGGCCTTGGTGAATGGTGGGTGAGGGGGGAAGAAAGGGGAGGCTGGGTGCTGGGAGCTTGGGTGTTGTGTTGCTGAGTGTCGAGTGATTAGTGATTAGCAGATTAGGGTTAGGTTCCGCCATTTTCTTTTTTTTTTTTAAAAAAATAGCCAAAACGATGTCGTTTTGCTTTTGAATTTCCAAACCACTGAACCGCCAAAAAACCGGACGGTTCTTTCGGTTCACCAGTTAATCGCCGGTTTGACCGGTTTTTTAACCGGTTCTTTGCCATTCGATTTTTGAGGTTACCTGGACCGGCTAGGTAACCGGTTCCCGGTTTTTCAGGTTGAACCGGCCAGTGCGGTCCGGTTTTCAGAACCATGGTTTAGAGATATATCAAAGCTAGAGAATCTCACATTATGTAATTATACAGAAAACTAGAAAATGGTCTTGGCATGAATCAAAATTTTGTTAGAAAATGGAAAAAGCATGCTTTGTAACCTAGGTAGCTTTCCAAAACTTCTAGTGCTAAGATTTTGGAATTGAAAAAATATGGAAGAATGGAATGTGAAAGAAGGAACAATCTAGCCTCAAGGAATTTGAAGCACGGTCATGTAACAAATTGATTAATTGAAATTGAAAAATTTTTTCATTGATTTTTGAATTGGATAATAATATAAATATTGTTAATTCAATGTTGATGTAGGAAATACGAGAAGGTGAAAGAAGAAGAATTTGTGAAATTGGTGCTAGGTATAAATTTTTTTAATTAGTTTAAAAACCAACAAAACCGAACCAAATCAAACTGAATATTTTATGTATAGTTAGTTCGGATGACTTTTTCTTTAAAAATCGAACCAAACCGTGTAAAATCCGGTTAATTAATGGCTAATTAACTCACAAATAAGAATTTATTCTAGAAATACAAAAAAGTGATTTTTATGGCTAAATATGATAGAGGGGGTTGAGACGAAAATTTCGGTACCAATTTTGTAGAAATCGGACCAAAATTGGACCAAACGGACCAAACCAGGCCAACCGGACCCAAAATGGGCCCTTGCCCCAACATAACTAAACCCTAAAACACTCATTTAAGCACTCTCTCTCCTCTCATAACACTTTTACATGCTGAAAATGGAGGCCATGGGGGGAAGAACACTCTCTCAAGTTCTTTCTCTCATTTGATCTTCAAACCACCGTAACTTTTGATCTAGAGCTCCAATTGACGTACCGTTTACGGCCACGCGTTCACCGCGGAGAGCTCTACAAAACCCATACAATTAATCTTGAGGTAAGTCACAGTTTGCTCGTTGAATTTCCATATTTGATTTCGAGTTTCATGAGATAAAATATTGAGGTTTTGAGCTCCCTTGTGTTATAGGATCACAATAGCTTGAGGGGAAGGTTTGTTCTAGCTCCCTTGGTCCTTGGGTGAGGTAAGGTATCTCAAACCCTAGTGAAAATATTGAATTTGTGGTTGTGGGTATTGAGCTATTGTATGTTGGTATGATGATTGTGGCTTAGGTTGTGTATATGTGAGTATTGGAGCTTGATTGAGACCTTGAAAAGCTTGAAAAGGGATTTTGGTGGTAAAAATCTATTCTTGGAGGTGTTGAGGCCTTGAGGGCTTGTGGACAAGTGATTTGGAAGTGCTCCGATTGAGATTGGGAAATCAGCTAAGGTATGGTCTCGATTTCTCGTATCTAAAATGTAATGTGGTAGGAAATACTTAGACTAGAGGCCCTAAGATAGGCATTGAATTGTTGATGTTGTTGAATGGTTGAGATATATGATGTGGTCATATATGTGATTATGATTATTGTTGCCTTGATGGTATGATGTATGGGAAATATGCATGTTGTGATATATGCTTGATGAATGATTGAGGTTAAATTGTGGTGGAACCATGTTGATGGTGAGTGTGACATTGTTTATGAACAAAGATGGTTGATTGGAAATGTTATTATTGGAAATTGAGATTAGGGAGGAGGTATGACATGTTATTACGTTTGTTGGATGGTGGTTTTGGGATGGTGGTTTTGGGAATTATGGTAAAGTGTTAAAGTGTGGGTTGAGGAGGCTTGATGTTGTTTTTGGTATATTTTGATTGATTTCAAAAAGGGATGAAATTGGCATGTTTTGGTTGATTTTGAAAAGGGTTGAAAATTGCTTGTTTTGAAAATGGCACTTTGTGGTTTTGTATGAAAATATGGTTTTTGGGCATACTTTGATGGAACATAACTTGAACTCCGGATTCCCGTTTTGTGCCAAATTTGTTTAGAAATGAAATTGGATCCGGGATGTTCATGCCGTTCAAAGAACGGGAAAAAATGTTTTGAAATGAAGAAGTTATGTCCGTTGGAAGATTGGGGGTTTAATCTGTGGAATCTTCAGCTTTCAACATAGAAAAATTTTAAGCAGAATACCCACCCACGCGTAGGCGTGCTTGACGCGTACATGTCATTTTTCAAGAAGGCACCATCCACGCGTGTGCGTAGTGTGCGCGTGCGCTTCGATGTGATGCACCCAATATCCAGCCATTCTTCCTGAGAGTTGTGCATGAGTTGTGCCAATTTTGTGCATGGGGGCACAAACGTACCCACGCATACGCGTGGCTGGCGCGTACACGTCGATTGGATGTTTTTCAATGCACGCGTCCACGTGAATGACGCATACGCGTCGATGAATTGTAAGGCCATCCACTCGTGCGCGTGGCCCTGTTTTCATCCCAAAGTTAATTTTTGAGTTTTAAAAGCCAAATTTCATACTTTTAAGCCTCCGATCTCACCACTTATGTCTTAAATCATTATGATATGCCTAGCAATGATAAAAGGAGCTAGGGTACGTGGTAACTTGTGAGTGAAGCAAGGGAAAAATAGATGATCAATGAGGATCAAAAGATGATTATATGAGATGTGAAGGATGGCGGTGAAAGTGCTTATTATGCCATGGGCTGAAGGGCTGTAATTGTTAATGAATTGGCTATTTATGGATTTAACCGTGAGCCGGATGACTGGATTATTGCCGTGTTATGGTGGAGCTATGATTATGGCTGAGTATAAACGCATATATGCTGTTGAATGAAATGTGAATGTTGCACTTTCACTATCTGATACACGAGTTTTCCTGGGAGAAAGTAGTGGCTAGCCACCACGTGCTCCAGGTGGAGACCCAAGACTCTGTTGACCCTATGTCGTAAGGGTGGCCGGGCACTGTAAAAGCCCCGGATGAGCTTGCCGCTGTGAATATACACCAGTGAGGGTGTTGGATATGGATCATGATTATGATCAAGTTTATATTGAGTATAACTCGAGTTAGGGATGCATGACAGAGGGACAGTCCAAGGTTAGCTACCAGGACTTGTCGGGTTGGCTATATAATCGACAGATGATATCATCAGCCACTAGGGACAGGCATACATCATATGCATACTATGTGAATTGTTTGAGATTGCCTATTTGACTGCATATTACTTGCTATTTGTCTAAATGCCTTATCTGTTCCTACTTGTATATCTCTTGTCTGAAATAACTGTGTTTGCCATTTTATACTCTTGCTGGTGGTTGGGAGGTCTGAAAGAATTGGAAAGGGAAGTATTAGTTAGACTGAAGAATCTTTAGTCAGTTGCCATTTATGGTTTAGCTTGTTTATAAGCTTTGATTTTACCTGAAGGAAGTTCTAGGATTGCCTTCGGCTTTCCTCTAATATTACATGTTATATATGTGGGAACTGTTACCATGCTGGGAACCTCTGGTTCTCACCCATGCGGATTTTGTGGTCTTCAGATGCAGGACGTGAGGCTTCTCGCTGAAGTGTGCTGGAGACTTCTGGATTAGCGAAGATCCTTTGTTCTTGGGACTCTATTTTTGGTTTATATGTTCTGCTTAGATACTTTTATCCCCACTGAATAATACAAACTGTGATGACTCCTCTTAGAGGGGATTTTGCAGAATATGTTTTGTATTTATGTTCCTTTGGGGTTTTCTATTTTATTTATATGTATATATTGTTATGCTCGGACCGGTTATCTTTGCAACCGGATTTTGAGTTTTGATATTTCTGTTTTTGACACTCTTTTGTGTATACATGACCTCGCGTTAGTTTGTCCTCTATTCGTGATGTTATCGATCGGAATGTTGCATTTTTTGAGTTACGATTTTTGTTTACCCCTTTTTCTTCAAAGGCTCCTAGTTATAATCGTTATTCATACTACTATACATACTAAATTTTTATTTTAGAGGTTGTAATACCTTACCATCTCTGAATTATGACTTAAGCATAAGACTCTGTATGGTAGGGTGTTACATTATGGTATCAGAGCAGTTCATTCCTGTAGAGCCTGAGGGACGGACTGACTATGCTTCTATGCATTCTCTGTGTGTGTGTTATGTGCTATTAGTATATCTACTTGATATAACTGGCATAAACGTTCATGAGCATGCATTTGGGACTTTAAAGCACTAAACTTCTGATATTGAGACTGATCAACTTAATATCGATTGTTTGGTGTGTATAGGAACCAGATGGCGTCTCGTGGACGCGGTAGAGGCCGTGGGAGAGGTCATACGAATGCTCGTGTGCTGGAGATTAACCCTAATAACCCGATAAACTTTATGATGGCGTTGGAGAATATGGCTGCTGCTATGCAAGCCACTACTGAGACTCTTGGGCAATAGATGAACAACCATGGCAATGACGAAGGTGGAGTTCAGGGCCCGATGACACTGGCAAACATTTTGAAGGTTAATCCACCCAAGTTCAAGGGAACTACTAGCCCGACTGAAGCCGATACCTGGTTTCAGGCTATGGAGCGAGCACTGCAAGTGTAGGTGGTACCTGAAGGGCAGCGTGTTGAGTTTGCTACCTATATGCTCACTGGGGAAGCATCGCATTGGTGGCAAGGAGTCCGACGTCTCCTACAGCAGGGTGTTGACTATATCACCTGGGATGTCTTTCAGGAGGAGTTCTATAAGAAGTACTTTTCGACTTCTGCTAGGACGACTAAGGAACTTGAGTTACTACAGCTGAAGCAGGGTACTATGTCCATATCTGATTATACTGACAAGTTTGAGGAGCTGTTCAGGTTCTCCCGTATGTGTCAAGGGACTCTAGTGGAATATGAGGAATGAAAGTGTATTAAGTACGAAGGAGGACTCCGGAGTGATATTTTCAATTCAGTGGGACCAATGGAGATTAGGACTTTCTCCGAGTTGGTGAACAAGTGTAGGGTTACTGAAGAGTGTGTGAAGAAGGCAGCCGCTGAGAGAGGAAGTCACAAAGGATTATTGACGTTAAGATTTTTGCTAGTAAAGAATTTTATAAAAATAGTTGCGTTGTAGATATAGTTTCTAAACTAACAAAAATTCCTTCGTGCAAACGTTTTGGTTGTCACAAGTAACAAACCCCTTAAAATTGATAACCGAGTATTTAAACCTCGGGTCGTCTTCTCAAGGAATTGCAGGGAGGTATGTTCTTATTATTGGTTATGAAAAAGTGTGTTTTGGGGTTTTGGATTAAGGTAAAAGGTTAGTTGAATGACAAGTAAAATAAAATAATAATAGCTATAAAATACACCTTTGGTAAGGTATAAGAACTGGAAGTCCTATCCTAGTTATCCTTATCAATTGTGATGAGAATTGGATTTTTCTCCACTTTGTTAACCTCTAACTATGAAGGTAAGTTAAGTGGATAAATTAATTTTGATTCCTTAGGTCCTAGTCTTTCCTTGGGAAAAGTCAGAGTTATTAGAACTTGAATTAATGAAATGAAGAAATCCAATTTCCAATCAACAATGAGTTTGATAACTCAAGAGTCACCAATTATTTAACCAAAGCCAAAAAAGGAAACTATCTAAATTAAATAAAAAGCATTCATAAATAAAACAATCATAAACTGAAATATCTCAAATAACATTAATTAAGAAAATCAATCTAAACATGGAACATTGAAAATAAATAAATACAAAGAACATTGAACCTGGGATTGAGAGTCACTCCTAAAACTAAGAGAAGTCCTAAATCCTAATCCTAAGAGAGAGGAGAGAACTTCTCTCACTAAAAACTACATCTAAAACTAAAATTATGAATTATCAGAGCATGATCATGAATGGATGCATTCCCCCACTTTATAGCCTCTAATTTGTATTCTCTGGGCCGAAAACTGGGTCAGAAACAGCCCAGAAGTCACTTCCAGTGCTTTTTGCTCCGTACAGGTCACGGCCAAGTGACGCGGAGGCGTCGCCCACGCGGCCGTGCGGGTTGAAGTTCGCAGATGCGACGTGTCCGCGTGAATCACACGTTCGCATTGCCTAGCGTTAGGGCAACTATAACATATTATATATCAAATCGAAGCCCTGGACGTTAGTTTTCCAACGCAACTAAAACCACGTCATTTGGACCTCTATAGCTAAAGTTATAGCCATTTGAGTGCGAAGAGGTCAGGTTGGACAGCTTAGCAGTTTCTCCAACTTATTGTATTCCTTCCATTTTTGCATTCTTCCTTTCCATCCTCTGAACCATTCCTGCCCTGTAATCCCTGAAATCACTTAACACACATATCAAGGCACCTAATGGTAATAAGAGAGGATTAAACATAGGGAACTTAAGGCCAAAGAAGCATGTTTTCAATCAAAGCACATAATTAGGAAGACAAATGTAAAACCATGCAAATAGTATGAATAAGTGGGTAAAGAGTTGATAAAATCCACTCAATTGAGCACAAGATAAACCATGAAATAGTGGTTTATCAACCTCCCCACACTTAAATATTAGCATGTCCTCATGCTAAGCTCAAGAGAAGCTATAAAGATGAAGAAGAATGGTAGAAAGTATGAAATGCAATCCTATCTATACGAATGCAACAAAATGTGAAATGCTTCTACCTTTTTGGTTAAAAATAAATAAGTTCTCCAAGACAAACATAAATCAGATTTCACTAATTCAAATTATACAATAAAAGACAAGTAAACTTGTAAGAAGATAGCTCATGAAAGCAGGGAACATAGAATCAAGCATTGAACCCTCACTAGAAGTGTATATCACTCTAACCTCTCAAGTGTATAGGGTTATTCACTCTACTCTTCTCTAGTCATGCTTTCTAAACCTTGTTCTTCATCTAACCAATCAACAAATATTTAATGTACCAATGCAAACATCATGAGGTATTTTCAAGGTTGTAATGGGGCTGAGGTATTTTCACACGTGCATTGATTTTTCATTAACTTAATATTGGGGTAATTTTATCCCCTTATTTATTTTTTTATATTATATATATATATATATTTCTTTTTTTCTTTTTCTCATTTTTTTTGAATCATAAAAGCAAACATAACTTATCAATGCACATGGATTCTCTATTATTTTTCTATTTTGGTTTTTCATGAGTAGGTTCCCAAATTCCCAATATTCAAATAGATTAGAGACATGATACATTCCCTTATTAATCCATGTTCCCACAGTTTTTCCCACACTTAGTTGATGCACAATCTCTATCTTAAGCTAACCAAAGATTCAATTGGGATATTACTTTTGTTTTTCTGCTTAAGGCTAGTGATGTGGTAAAATACAGAACAAATGGGGATTAAAAGGCTCAAAGTGGCTGACAATGGTGATTTAAAGGGTAGGCTTATTTGGGATAAGTGAGCTAAAATTAAACAATGGCCTCAATCATATGTAAGCATGTAAATACACTAAATAATGGACATATAGATTGAAACAAAATATAGATTACAATCATAGAGGAGGGAACACACAATAATAAAATATTTATGGTTAAATAATGTAACCATGTAAATAAGCTCAAAATCTTACAGGTTGTGTGTTCTTTGGCTCAAAAACCATGTTCTAAATACAACTTCAAACAAATTTAACAAAAATTTTCAATTTAAATTAGTGAAATACTATAGAAATTTCTTGAAAAAGAAAATATTACTTCAACCAAGTAGTAACTAAATGCACAAAATCAAACAAACATGCAAATGCAACAATGAACAAATTAACATTGGTGTTGAGAAGGGATTAACTAACCCGCGGAGATCGGTATCGACCTCCCCACACTTAAAGATTGCACCGTCCTCAGTGCATGCTGAGATGTGCAGGTGGATGGGAGTTGTGGTTCCTCAGCTGGTGCTCTCTTTGTTCCTTTCCTTGCCGGTGGTTTGGGAGTAGCTTTCTCAGTACCCTTCTTGGTGGCCATCCTGAAAAGGGAAAAAAGAAAGTAACAAGTAAAGCTAGGGGATCCAGCAAGGAAGAGAGCAGGAAAGGTGGTAATCAATGCACAGTAAAGAAGAATGATGTTAACACATGGTCATGACTACATGTGAAAAGTCATCAATGAAAATATAGTAAGTGCATGTGATGACAGTTAAATGCAAGATGTTTATTGGCATGCTGGCAAAGGCATGAGTAGCATAGATCAAGCATTCAATGTCCAAGTTAGATTACCGGGTCTTCCAAACTAATAATATGTTTGTAAAAATAATTATATTTAAATAATAAAATAGAGAAGGAGTTATGTGAAAAGCAGGCATTTAGAGTAGTAGATTTAAAAGAAATCTAAAAATAGTGCAAAATGTCATACGGGCGTTTTCACAAACACATAGCATGCATGTTAAATAAGGTATGAAAAATATTAATTAGAACATGCAAGAACCCTTATAATAATATATAATTGTTTAAACAAATCCCAAATAATCCATAAGCAAAATATGGGAATTAATGACCCAAATAAATTTCCAACACCAATTAAAAGAAAAAAGAAGAAAAAGAAAGGAAGGAAGAAAGAAATAAGAAGGGAAAGAAAAGATTTAGATTTGGGGGAGAAAAGAGAAGATATCTTGGCTGATCTGGATAAGCTGTGCGGCGTAGGCGACGCGAACGTGTGAGTGACGTGTTCGCGCGGTTGGTGCTATCGTCAAGTGACGCGGTCGCGTGGGGCATGCGGTCACGTGAGTGACGTCGTGCTACAGGCGCGAAGGCAGCCGCGCGCTCACGCAACTTTCTGTTCAAAATCTTATTTTGCCAACAATCTGGATGACGCGGTCGCGTGGGTGACGCGATCGCGTGGATGGCCATTTTTGAAAGACGACGCGGCCGCGTGGGGCACGCGTTCGCGTGGGAGGGCTTGGGCTTCTAGCACGAGTCCAGCCCAATTCCAGCACAACATTCGGCCATGCACCTTTTTGACGTCGATTTTCATGGCACGCGGCCGCGTGGGTGATGAGGTCGCGTGGGAGGCCAAAGTTCCACATGACGCGGTCGCGTGAGCGACGCGGTCGCATGTGGTCAAATTATGCTAAAGGCGCGCCTCCAGCCACGCTCTCGCGTGACACTCTGTTCAATTCTTTTCTTCCCAACGCACTAGTGACGCGGACGCATCAGCGACGCTACCGCGTCGCGTGTGTGTTTTTCCATTTTTTTAATGCAATATGCAGATGCAAATGCAGTGCTTAATGTGAATGCTATGCATGATTCCAGGTTCAATAAAATAAAATAAATCTAAAAAACAAACAACACTAAATAAAATTAAAATTGTAAAATGAACGATCATACCATGGTGGGTTGTCTCCCACCTAGCACTTTTAGTTAGAGTCCTTAAGTTGGACATTTGGTGAGCTCCCTGTTATGGTGGCTTATGCTTGTATTCATCCAGGAATCTCCACCAGTGTTTGTACTTCCAGTAACCTCCGGGGTCCCAAACTAGGCATGTAAAGCCCTTAAGAAGCTTCAAACAGATTCTTAGGCTCCTGGGGTGACAAATGTCAGAGCAGATTCCAGGATCCCAAATCTTGCTTTTACACCCATTTGTGTCGGGATCTGTATCTTTCCAGCTAGGTGATAAGTAATTTGAATTCTCATTGCAGCTACCAAACAGCTTCCTAGACCCATTCAGTTGAGCTTTACACCAACCTTTGCGTTTAAACTCAAAGCTTCCAACCATAATGAACCTTGCAGGACAATTCTTACCACTGGCCATCTTCCGCTTACTCTTAATGTCACAAAGAGCTCTAAGTTGACCATCCGTCTTCAGTAGCCCATATTCAAGTGGAATTAGAATGCTAAGGGATATGAATTTTACCCACTTGAATGTTGTGAAGGATGATGGCAACTTAGGGGGAGGTATTTTTAATGAAATTGCAAGCTCCACTCCCCTG
This sequence comes from Arachis hypogaea, assembly GCF_003086295.3. NCBI lineage: Eukaryota > Viridiplantae > Streptophyta > Magnoliopsida > Fabales > Fabaceae > Arachis > Arachis hypogaea. The sequence continues at coordinate 80,224,080 of NC_092045.1, read as the reverse complement.
TGCTCTTTTCTGATAATTACCACCTCTTTGCAAGCTTCTTCAATTTCAACCTTTTCCTCTTGATAGCTTTCTTCCAATTCAATCTCCTCTTCATTGCTTTCCAAGGGCATGGGAGGTTGTGCTTCTTCTTCTTGAATCTCCATCTCTTGATCAACCTCTTCCAAGTCTTCAACTGTGATATGCCTTGGAGGTTGTACACCCTCCTCAGCATCAATTTCAAATATCTTGGAAGGGGGTTCTATGACTGGACTTTCCTATGGAGGTTCTGCATCTCCTAAGTCTTCAACCATTTCTTCCTCTGCAATTATTATGGTTTTCTCCACTTGTTCCAATACAAAGCCATGTTCCTCATTGTCCACCGAAGTTTCTAGTGTCTTCTTCATGCTTTGCTCTTCTTTTGATTCTCCACATGCAGCCATGGGAGTACTTTGAGTGCTCAGATGTTGTGAAGCTATTAGATTTAATAACTTGCCTAAAGCGGCCGCAAAATTTTGCACAGTCTTATTCATCCTTTCTTGCCTTTGAAGAATAACACGAGGTCTGTCGTCCATTAGAGGTTGGGGTGGATATGAGGATTCATTGGTTGGGAGAGAGGGTTCATAATAGGAAGGTGGTTCATCTTGATAATGATATGAAGATGGTGAATATTGAGGTGGTGGTTCATGAGAGTAGTTGTGTTGGAAAGGTGGTGGTTCTGTGTATGGTTCATTTGGCTCATAAGGTGGTTGGTATGGTGGATACGGGTTAGGGTCATATGGAGGTGAATGGCGAAATGGGGCTTGTAAGTATGGTGGTTCAAAATTATATTAAGGAGGATGGGGTTCATAGGCATATGGTGGGTCTTGTTGGTAGTCCAAAAAGTGCTCACCATAGCCATTGCCTTGATATGCATCACAGAATGGTTGTTGATAGTCCATTGGAGGTGGTTGTTGCCATGAGGGTTGATCAAATCCTTGTGGCTCCTTCCATCTTTAATTGTTCCAACCATGGTGCATGTTGTCATTATAATCTCCTCTTCCTGCAACATAATTATAACCAGACTCATAGCCAAAGGGGTGAGAGTTCATAGTAGTAAGAGAAAATAAAAATTAATAAAAATAAAATATTTTTTTGAAAAAGATATGATTTTTGAAAAAGATAAGAAAATATTTTTGAAAAAGATAAGATAAAATTTTTGAAAAAGATATGATTTTTTTGTTTTTTTTTTGAAAAAAGATTTGAAATTTGAAATTTGATTTTGAAATAAGGTAAGATAGAATAAAAATTTTAAAATAAAAATCTGAATTTTTTTTTTGAAAAATATTTACAATAACCAATAATAAGGAACACGTTTGCAATTCCCCGGCAACGGCGCCATTTTGACTTTAAGATTTTTGCTAGTAAAGAATTTTATAAAAATAGTTGCGTTGTAGATATAGTTTCTAAACCAACAAAAATCCCTTCGTGCAAACGTTTTGGTTGTCACAAGTAACAAACCCCTCAAATTGATAACCGAGTATTTAAACCTCGGGTCGTCTTCTCAAAGAATTGCAGGGAGGTATGTTCTTATTATTAGTTATGAAAAAATGTGTTTTGGGCTTTTGGATTAAGGTAAAAGGTTAGTTGAATGACAAGTAAAATAAAATAATAATAGCTGTAAAATACACCTTTGGCAAGGTATAAGAACTGGAAGTCCTATCCTAGTTATCCTTATCAATTGTGATGAGAATTGGATTTTTCTCCCACTTTGTTAACCTCTAACTATGAAGGTAAGTTAAGTGGATGAATTAATTTTGATTCCTTAGGTCCTAGTCTTTCCTTGGGAAAAGTCAGAGTTATTGGAACTTGAATTAATGAAATGAAGAAATCCAATTTCCAATCAACAATGAGTTTGATAACTCAAGAGTCACCAATTATTTAACCAAAGCCAAAAAGGGAAACTATCTAAATTAAATAAAAAGCATTCATAAATAAAACAATCATAAACTGAAATATCTCAAATAACATTAATTAAGAAAATCAATCTAAACATGGAACATTGAAAATAAATAAATACAAAGAACATTGAACCAGGGATTGAGAGTCACTCCTAAAACTAAGAGAAGTCCTAAATCCTAATCCTAAGAGAGAGGAGAGAACCTCTCTCACTAAAAACTACATCTAAAACTAAAATTATGAATTATCAGAGCATGATCATGAATGGATGCATTCCCCCACTTTATAGCCTCTAATCTGTATTCTCTGAGCCGAAAACAGGGTCAAAAACAGCCCAGAAGTCACTTCCAGCGCTTTCTGGTCCGTACAGGTCGCGGCCAAGTGACGCGGAGGCGTCGCCCACGCGGCCGCGCGGGTTGAAGTTCGAAGATGCGACGCGTCCGTGTGAATCACGCGTTCGCGTCACCTAGCTTCAGGGAAACTATGGTATATTATATATCAAATCGAAGCCCCGGACGTTAATTTTCCAATGCAACTAGAACCGCATCGTTTGGACCTCTGTAGCTAAAGTTATAGCCGTTTGAGTGTGAAGAGGTCAGGCTGGACAGCTTAGCAGTTTCTCTAACTTATTGTATTCCTTCCATTTTTGCATTCTTCCTTTCCATCCTCTGAACCATTCCTGCCCTGTAATCCCTGAAATCACTTAACACACATATCAAGGCATCTAATGGTAATAAGAGAGGATTAAACATAGGGAACTTAAGGCCAAAGAAGCATGTTTTCAATCAAAGCACATAATTAGGAAGGCAAATGTAAAACCATGCAAATAGTATGAATAAGTGGGTAAAGAGTTGATAAAATCCACTCAATTGAGCACAAGATAAACCATGAAATAGTGGTTTATCAATTATTTCCACAGAACCGAGGGAAGAACCTTGCACCTAGAGGTCCACCTTTCAAGCGGGGAGGTTCCTTCAGGAAGTCCAACAACAACAACTCCCAAGGAAAGAGATTTGGGTAGCAGCCTCAGAGTGAGTGGTACACGAAATTGTGATCATCAATGGCACCATCAACATGGTATGCTCAATTGCAATCTCAACTCTTTATCATAACTTCGCACAACTGACCAGCAAGTGCACTGGGTCGTCCAAGTAATAAACCTTACGCGAGTAAGGGTCGATCCCACGGAGATTGTTGGTATGAAGCAAGCTATGGTCATCTTGTAAATCTCAGTTAGGCAGATTCAAATGGTTATGAATGATCTATGAATAAAGCATAAAATAAAGATAGAGATACTTATGTAATTCAATGGTGAGAATTTCAGATAAGCGTATGGAGATGCTTTGTCCCTTCCGTCTCTCTGCTTTCCTATTGTCTTCATCCAATCCTTCTTACTCCTTTCCATGGCAAGCTGTATGTAGGGTTTCACCATTGTCAGTGGCTACCTCCCATCCTCTCAGTGAAAATGTTCAACGCGCTCTGTCACAGCACGGCTATTCAGCTGTCGGTTCTCGATCATGTCGGAATAGAATCCAGTAATTCTTTTGTGTCTGTCACTAACGCCGCACGATCGCGAGTTTAAAGCTCGTCACAGTCATTCAATCCTTGAATCCTACTCAGAATACCACAGACAAGGTTTAGACCTTCCGGATTCTCTTGAATGCTGCCATCAATTCTAGCTTATACCACGAAGATTCTGATAAGGGATCCTAGAGATATCCACTCAATCTAAGGTAGAACGGAGGTGGTTGTCAGGCACACGTTCATAGGTGAGAATGATGATGAGTGTCACAGATCATCACATTCATCAAGTTGCGGAACAAGTGATATCTTAGAACAAGAATAAGCTGAATTGAATAGAAGAACAATAGTAATTGCATTAATACTCGAGGTATAGCAGAGCTCCACACCTTAATCTATGGTGTGTAAAAACTCCACCGTTGAAAATACATAAGAACAAGGTCTAGGCATGGCCGAATGGCCAGCCTCCCAAAGAGGGTTCAATCATAAAAACATGATCAAAAGAATCAAGTGATCAAAAGACCCAAGTGATCAAAAGATGAAAATACAATAGCAAAAGGTCCTACTTATAGAGAACTAGTAGCTTAGGGTTTACAAATATGAGTAAATGACATAAAAATCCACGTTCGGGCCCACTTGGTGTGTGCTTGGGCTGAGCATTGAAGCATTTTCATGTAGAGACTCTTCTTGGAGGTAAACGCCAGCTTTTGTGCCAGTTTGGGCGTCTAACTCCCATTCTTGTGACAGTTCCGGCGTTTTACGCCAGAATTCTTAAGCTGACTTGGAACGCCTATTTGGGCCATCAAATCTCGAGCAAAGTATTGACTATTATACATTTCTGGAAAGCCTAGAATGTCTACTTTCCAACGCAGCTGAGAGCGCGCCAATTGAGCTTCTGTAGCTCCAGAAAATCCACTTCAAGTGCAGGGAGGTCAGAATCCAACAGCATCTGCAGTCCTTTTCAGCCTCTGAATAAGATTTTTGCTCAGGTCCCTCAATTTCAGCCAGAAAATATCTGAAATCACAGAAAAACACACAAACTCATAGTAAAGTCCATAAAAGTGAATTTTAACTAAAAACTAATAAAAATATAGTAAAAACTGACTAAAACATACTAAAAACATACTAAAAACAATGCCAAAAAGTGTACAAATTATCCGCTCATCACAACTCCAAACTTAAATTGTTGCTTGTCCCCAAGCAACTGAAAATCAAATAAGATAAAAAGAAGAGAATATGCAATGAATTCCAAAAACATCTATGAAGATCAGTATTAATTAGATGAGCGGGGCTTTAGCTTTTTGCCTCTGAATAGTTTTGGCATCTCACTTTATCCTTTGAAATTCAGAATGATTGGCTTCTCTAGGAACTCAGAATCCAGATAGTGTTATTGATTCTCCTAGTTAGGTATGATGATTCTTGAATATAGCTACTTTATGAGTCTTGGCTGTGGCCCAAAGCACTCTGTCTTCCAGTATTACCACCGGATACATACATGCCACAGACACATAACTGGGTGAACCTTTTCAGATTGTGACTCAGCTTTGCTAGAGTCCCCAATTAGAGGTGTCCAGGATTCTTTAGCACACTCTTTTTGCCTTGTATCACAACTTTATTATTTCTTTTTCTTTTCCCCTTTTTTTCATTTTTTCTTTCTTTTTTTTTTGAATTCACTGCTTTTTCTTGCTTCAAGAATCATTTTTGTGATTTTTCAGATCCTCAGTAACATGTCTCCTTTTTCATCATTCTTTCAAGAGCCAACATTCATGAACAACAAATTCAAAAGACATATGCACTGTTCAAGCATACATTCAAAAACCAAAGTATTGCCACCACATCAAAATAATTAATCTGCTATAAAATTCAAAATTCATGCAATTCTTCTCTTTTTCAATTGAGAACATTTTTCATTTAAGAAAGGTGATGGATTCATAGGACATTCATAACTTTAAGGCATAGACACTAAGACACTAATGATCATAAGACACAAACATGGATGATCATAAGCATGAAAATTTCGAAAAACAGGAAAATAAGGAATAAGGAAGTTAAAGAACGGGTCCACCTTAGTGATGGCGGCTTGTTCTTCCTCTTGAAGATCTTATGGAGTGCTTGAGCTCCTCAATGTCTCTTCCTTGCTTTGTTGCTCCTATCTCATGATTCTTTGATCTTCTCTAATTTCATGGAGGAGGATGGAATGTTCTTGATGCTCCACCCTTAGTTGTCCCATGTTGGAACTCAATTCTCCTAGGGAGGTGTTGATTTGCTCCCAATAGTTTTGTGGAGAAAAGTGCATCCCTTGAGGCATCTCAGGGATTTCATGATGAGTGGGGTCTCTTGTTTGCTCCATTCTTTTCTTAGTGATGGGCTTGTCTTCATCAATGAGGGTGTCTCCCTCTATGTCAACTCCAACTGAATAACAGAGGTGACAAATGAGATGAGGGAAGGCTAACCTTGCCAAGGTAGAGGACTTGTCCGCCACCTTATAAAGTTCTTGGGATATAACCTCATGAACTTCTATTTCCTCTCCAATCATGATGCTATGAATCATGATAGCCCGGTCTATAGTAACTTCGGACCGGTTGCTAGTGGGAATGATTGAGCGTTGGATAAACTCCAACCATTCTCTAGCCACGGGTTTGAGGTCATGCCTTCTCAATTGAACCGGCTTCCCTCTTGAATCTCTCTTCCATTGAGCGCCCTCTTCACAAATGTCTATGAGGACTTGGTCCAACCTTTGATCAAAGTTGACCCTTCTAGTGTAAGGGTGTTCATCTCCTTGCATCATGGGCAAGTTGAATGCCAACCTTACATTTTCCGGACTGAAATCTAAGTATTTCCCCCAAACCATTGTAAGCCAATTCTTTGGGTCCGGGTTCACACTTTGATCATGGTTCTTGGTGATCCATGCATTGGCATAGAACTCTTGAACCATTAAGATTCCGACTTGTTGAATGGGGTTGGTAAGAACTTCCCAACCTCTTCTTCGGATCTCATGTCGGATCTCCGGATATTCACTCTTTTTGAGTTTGAAAGGGAGCTCGGGGATCACCTTCTTCATGGCCACAACTTCATAGAAGTGGTCTTGATGCACCCTTGAGATGAATCTCTCCATCTCCCATGACTCGGAGGTGGAAGCTTTTGCCTTCCCTTTCCTCTTTCTAGAGGTTTCTCCGGCCTTAGATGCCATAAATGGTTATGGAAAAACAAAAAGCAATGCTTTTACCACACCAAACTTAGAAGGTTTGCTCATCCTCGAGCAAAAAAAAAAAAAAAAGAAGAGAGTAGAAGAAGAAGAAATAGAGGAGATGGAGGTGGCTTTGTGGTTCGGCCAAGGGGGAGAAGTAGTGTTTAGGTTGTGTGAAAATGAAGGAGTGAAGATGGGTTTATATAGGAGTGGAGAGGGGGTGTATGGTTCGGCCATTATGGGTGGGTTTGGGAGGGAAAGTGGTTTGAATTTGAATGGTGAGGTAGGTGGGGTTTTATGAAGGATGGATGTGAGTGGTGAAGAGAATAGTGGGATTTGATAGGTGAGAGGTTTTTGGGGAAGAGGTATTGAGGTGATTGGTGAATGGGTGAAGAAGAGAGAGAGTGGTGGGGTAGGTGGGGATCCTGTGGGGTCCACAGATTCTGAGGTGTCAACGAAAAGTCATCCCTGCACCAAGTGGCGAGCAAAAATGCTCTTTATGCCAATTCTGGCGTTAAACGCCGGGCTGGTGCCCATTTCTGGCGTTTAACGCCGACTTCTTGCCCTTTCTTGGCGTTTAACGCCAGTCTGGTGCCCCTTTCTGGTGTTAAACGCCCAGAATGGTGCCAGACTGGGCGTTAAACGCCCATTTGCTGCCCTTACTGGCGTTTAAACGCCAGCAAGTTTTCCCCCAGAGTGTGCTGTTTTTCTTTCTGTTTTTCATTCTGTTTTTGCTTTTTCAATTGATTTTATGACTTCCCATGATCATCAACCTACAGAAAACATAAAATAACAAAAGGAAAATAGATAAATATAACATTGGGTTGCCTCCCAAGAAGCGCTTCTTTAATGTCAGTAGCTTGATAGTGGGCTCTCATGGAGCCTCACAGATACTCAGAGCAATGTTGGAACCTCCCAACACCAAACTTAGAGTTTGAATGTGGGGGTTCAATACCAAACTTAGAATTTGGTTGTGGCCTCCCAACACCAAACTTAGAGTTTGACTGTGGGGCTCTGTTTGACTCTGTTTTGAGAGAAGCTCTTCATGCTTCCTCTCCATGGTTACAGAGGGATATCCTTGAGCCTTAAACACAAGGGATTCTTCATTCACTTGAATGATCAATTCTCCTCTGTCAACATCAATCACAACCTTTGCTGTGGCTAAGAAGGGTCTGCCAAGGATGATGGATTCATCCATGCACTTCCCAATCTCTAGGACTATAAAATCAGCAGGGATGTAATGATCTTCAATCTTTACCAGAACATCCTCTATAAGTCCATAAGCTTGTTTTCTTGAATTGTCTGCCATCTCTAGTGAGATTCTTGCAACTTGTACCTCAAAGATCCCTAGCTTCTCCATTACAAAGAGAGGCATAAGGTTTATACTTGATCCTAAGTCACACAGAGCCTTCTTAAAGGTCATGGTGCCTATGGTGCAAGGTATTGAGAACTTCCCAGGGTCCTGTCTCTTTTGAGGTAATTTCTGCCTAGACAAGTCATCCAGTTCTTTGGTGAGTAAATGGGGTTCATCTTCCCAAGTCTCATTACCAAATAACTTGTCATTTAGCTTCATGATTGCTCCAAGGTACTTGGCAACTTGCTCTTCAGTGACATTTTCATCCTCTTCAGAGGAAGAATACTCATCAGAGCTCATGAATGGCAGAAGTAAATCCAATGGAATCTCTATGGTCTCAGTGTGAGCCTCAGATTCCCATGGTTCCTCATTAGGGAACTAATTGGAGGCCAGTGGACGTCCATTGAGGTCTTCCTCAGTGGCGCTCACTGCCTCTTCCTCCTCTCCGAATTCGGCCATGTTTATGGCCTTGCACTCTCCTTTTGGATTCTCTTCTGTATTGCTTGGAAGAGTACTAGGGGGAGTTCAGTAACGTTCTTACTCAGCTGACCCACTTGTGCCTCCAAGTTTCTAATGGAGGACCTTGTTTCAGTCATGAAACTTTGAGTGGTTTTGATTAGATCAAAGACCATGGTTGCTAAGTCAGAGTGGCTCTGCTTAGAATCCTCTGTCTGTTGCTGAGAAGATGATGGAAAAGGCTTGCCATTGCTAAACCTATTTCTTTCACCATTATTGTTGTTGAAACCTTGTTGAGGTCTCTATTGATCCTTCCATGAGAGATTTGGATGATTTCTCCATGAAAGATTATAGGTGTTTCCATAGGGTTCTCCCATGTAATTCACCTCTTCCATTGAAGGGTTCTCAGGATCATAAGCTTCTTCTTCAGATGAAGCATCCTTAATACTGCCTGGTGCAGCTTGCATTCCAGACAGACTTTGAGAAATCATATTGACTTGCTGAGTCAATATTTTGTTCTGAGCCAATATGGCATTCAGAGTATCAATATCAAGAACTCCTTTCTTCTGATTCGTCCCATTGTTCACAGGATTCCTTTCAGAAGTGTACATGAATTGGTTATTTGCAACCATTTTAATGAGTTCTTGAGCTTCTGCAGGCGTCTTCTTCAGATGAAGAGATCCTCCAGCAGAGCTATCCAATGACATCTTGGACAGTTTAGACAGACCATCATAGAAGATACCTATGATGCTCCACTCAGAAAACATGTCAGAAGGACACTTTCTGATAAATTATTTGTATCTTTCCCAAGCTTCATAGAGGGATTCACCTTCCTTCTGTCTGAAGGTTTGGACTTCCACTCTAAGCTTACTCAATTTTTGAGGTGGAAAGAACTTTGCCAGGAAGGCATTAACTACCTTTTCCCAAGAGTTCAGGCTTTCTTTAGGTTGTGAGTCCAACCATATCCTAGCTCTGTCTCTTACAGCAAAAGGGAATAGCATAAGTCTGTAGACCTCAGGGTCAACCCCATTAGTCTTGACAATGTCACAGATTTGCAAGAATTCAGCTAAAAACTGATGAGGATCTTCCAATGGAAGTCCATGAAACTTGCAATTCTGTTGCATTAGAGAAACTAATTGAGGCTTAAGCTCAACGTTGTTTGCTCCAATGGCAGGGATAGAGATGCTTCTCCCATAGAAGTCGGGAGTAGGTGCAGTAAAGTCACCCAGCACCTTCCTTGCGTTGTTGGCATTGTTGTTGTTTTCGGCTGCCATGTCTTCCTCTTGTTTGAAGATTTCTGTTAGGTCCTCTACAGAGAGTTGTGCTTTAGCTTCTCTTAGATTTCGCTTCAAGGTCCTTTCAGGTTTAGGGTCAGCCTCAACAAGAATGCTTTTGTCTTTGCTCTTGCTCATATGAAAGAGAAGAGAACAAGAAAATATGGAATCCTCTATGTCACAGTATAGAGATTCCTTGAGGTTTCAGAGGAAAAGAAAAATAGAAGGAAGAGGTAGAAGAATTCGAACTTATCAAGAGAGATGGAGTTCGAATTCTGCATTGAGGAGGAGTGTTAGTCCATAAATAGAAGGATGTGAAAAGAGGGGAAGAAATTTTCGAAAATAAATTAAAAATATTTTAAAAACATTTTGAAAAATTGAAGAATGATTTTCGAAAAATATGATTGGGACAGAAATAAAGTGATTTTTGAAAAAGACATTGAAATTAGAAATAAAAAAGATATGATTGAAAACTATTTTGAAAAAGATGTGATTAAAAGATATGATTGAAAAGTTATAGTTTTAAAAAGATATGATTGAGAAGATATGATTTGAAAAATAATTTAAAAAGATTTGATTTTGAAAACTAATGACTTGGCTAACAAGAAAGATATGATTCAGACATTAAACCTTTCTCAATAGAAAAGGCAACATACTTGAAATGTTGAATCAAATCATTAATTGTTAGCAAGTATTTTTGAAAATGGAAAGAAATTGATTTTGAAAAAAATTTGATTGAAAAGATATGATTTGAAAAAGATTTGATTTTGAAAAATTTTGAAAACTTGAAAAAAAATTTGAATTAAAAACAAAATCTTCCCTCTTGTGCCATCCTGGCATTAAACGCCCAGAATGGTATCCATTCTGGCGTTTAACGCCCAAAGGTCTACCCTTTTCGGCGTTAAACGCCCAGCCAGGCACCCTGGCTGGCGTTTAAACGCCAGTTTTCCTTCCTCACTGGGCGTTTTGAACGCCCAGTTTTTTCTTGTGTAATTCCTCTGCTGAATGTTCTGAATCTTCAATTCTCTGTATTATTGACTTGAAAAGACACAAATTAAAAATTTTTTGGATTTTTAATGATGAGGAAAAATCAAAATGCAACAAAAATCAAATAAACAATGCATGCAAGACACCAAACTTAAAACTTTGTATACTATTGACACTAACAAGTTGAGAATGCATATGAGAAACAACAAAACACACAAGACAAGAGAATTTAAAGATCAGAGCAAGTAAATCATCAAGAACAACTTGAAGATCAATGAAGACACATGAATGAATTCGAAAAATGCAAGAAGAACAGAAACATGCAATTGACACCAAACAAGAAATATTTTTTGTTTTTATGATTTCGTAATTTTTTTTGGATTTTTTGAAAATTATATGGAGAAGAAAATAAAGAGATTCAAAATTTTTAATAAGTATTCTAGGAATCATGCAATGTTAGTCTAAAGCTTCAGTCTAAAGAAATTAGACATGGCTAGCCAAGCTTCAGCAGGACATTGCATTCAAGAGCTAAATTGATGAAGATCAATCAGCTTTGGTGATGATAAGAACATCACCTTGAAACACTAGAATTCATTTTTAAAAATTCTGAAAAATACCTAATCTAAGCAACAAGATGAACCGCCAGTTGTCCAAACTCAAACAATCCCCGGCAACGACGCCAAAAACCTGGTGCACGAAATTGTGATCATCAATGGCACCATCAACATGGTATGCTCAATTGCAATCTCAACTCTTTATCACAACTTCACACAACTGACCAGCAAGTGCACTGGGTCGTCCAAGTAATAAACCTTACGCGAGTAAGGGTTGATCCCACGGAGATTGTTGGTATGAAGCAAGCTATGGTCATCTTGTAAATCTCAGTCAGGCAGATTCAAATGGTTATGAATGATTTATGAATAAAGCATAAAATAAAGATAGAGATACTTATGTAATTCATTGGTGAGAATTTCAGATAAGCGTATGGAGATGCTTTGTTCCTTCCGTCTCTCTGCTTTCCTATTGTCTTCATCCAATCCTTCTTACTCCTTTCCATGGCAAGCTGTATGTAGGGTTTCACCGTTGTTAGTGGCTACCTCCCATCCTCTCAGTGAAAATGTTCAATGCGCTCTGTCACAGCACGGCTATTCAGCTGTCGGTTCTCGATCATGTCAGAATAGAATCCAGTGATTGTTTTGCGTCTGTCACTAACGCCCCACAATCGCGAGTTTGAAGCTCATCACAGTCATTCAATCCTTGAATCCTACTCAGAATACCACAGACAAGGTTTAGACCTTCCGGATTCTCTTGAATGCCGCCATCAATTCTAGCTTATACCACAAAGATTCCGATTAAGGGATCCAAGAGATATCCACTCAATCTAAGGTAGAACGGAGGTGGTTGTCAGGCACACGTTCATAGGTGAGAATGATGATGAGTGTCACAGATCATCACATTCATCAAGTTGAGGAACAAGTGATATCTTAGAACAAGAATAAGCCGAATTGAATAGAAGAACAATAGTAATTGCATTAATACTCGAGGTACAGCAGAGCTCCACACCTTAATCTATGGTGTGTAGAAACTCCACCGTTGAAAATACATAAGAACAAGGTCTAGGCATGGCCGAATGGCCAGCCTCCCAAAGATGGTTCAATCATAAAACCATGATCAAAAGATTCAAGTGATCAAAAGACCCAAGTGATCAAAAGATGAAAATACAATAGCAAAAGGTCTTACTTATAAAGAACTAGTAGCTTAGGGTTTACAAATATGAGTAAATGACATAAAAATCCACTTCCGGGCCCACGTGGTGTGTGCTTGGGCTGAGCATTGAAGCATTTTTGTGTAGAGACTCTTCTTGGAGTTAAACGCCAGCTTTTCTGCCAGTTTGGGCGTTTAACTCCCATTCTTGTGCCAGTTCTGGCGTTTTACGCCAGAATTCTTGAGCTGACTTGGAACGCCTGTTTGGGCCATCAAATCTCGAGCAAAGTATTGACTATTATACATTGCTGGAAAGCCCAGGATGTCTACTTTCCAACGCAGTTGAGAGTGCGCCAATTGGGCTTCTATAGCTCCAGAAAATCTACTTCGAGTGTAGGAAGGTCAGAATCCAACAGCATTTGCAGTCCTTTTCAACCTCTGAATCAGATTTTTGCTCAGGTCCCTCAATTTCAGCCAGAAAATACCTGAAATCACAGAAAAACACACAAACTCATAGTAAAGTCCATAAAAGTGAATTTTAACTAAAAACTAATAAAAATATAGTAAAAACTAACTAAAACATACTAAAAACATACTAAAGACAATGCCAAAAAGCGTACAAATTATCCGCTCATCAGTGAGCAAGCATGTGCTAGGTGTAGAAGTCACCATCCGGGAGCCCCGTGCAAGGCCGGGTGGGGCTTGTGCTATTCTTGTGGTAAGGCGGGACATAAGGCCGCGAACTGTCCAGAGAAGCAGAAACAAGGTGCCGGGAAGGCACAACAGACTGGTCGGGTGTTCACTATCTCAGCTATAGGTGCCGATGGATCCGAGACACTTATCCGAGGTAACTATGAAATGGCTGGTCAAACTTTAGATGCTTTATTTGATTCGGGAGCATCGCATTCATTCATTGCATTTGAGAAAGCCGATGAGTTAGGATTGAATATTGTAACTTTAGGTTATAACCTAAAAGTATATAATGCTACCCATGAAGCCATGGTAACTAGGCTAGGATGCCCGCAAGTTTCCTTTAGGTTCAAGCAGCGTGATTTTGTCCAAATTTAATCTGCTTGCCGATGATCGGTCTTGATCTTATTTTGGGATTGGACTGGTTATCTGAGAACCATGTCCTGCTCGACTGTTCTACAAAAATAGTGTGTTTCATTCCGGAAGGAACAGAAGGACCGGTTGTGGTAAATAGTTATTATTTGAACTCTATGATGGTGAATTGCTCTGGGACCGAATGTCAGGGTATTTTGTTGTTGACCATGGGTGTTTCAGGTGATGATCAAAGATTGGAACAAATTCCGGTTGTGTGTGAGTTTCCGGAAGTGTTTCTCGATGACATTGATGAGTTTCCACCTAACCGAGAGGTTGAGTTCACTGTTGAGTTAGTGCCTGGGGCTGGACCAATCTCAAGTGCTCCTTATAGGATGTCACCATTTGAGATGGCCGAGCTAAAGTCTCAGTTAGAGGATTTGTTGGGTAAGAACTTTATCCAACCAAGTGTTTCTCCGTGGGGTGCGCCAGTGCTACTTGTAAAGAAGAAAGATGGGAGTATGCGGCTTTGTGTGAATTACAGGCAGCTAAACAAGGTCACGATAAAGAATAAGTACCCGTTGCCGAGAATTGATGATCTCATAGATTAGTTGCAAGGAGCTGGGGTTTTCTCCAAGATCGACTTGGGATCCGGTTATCACCAGATAATGGTGAGGGATGAGGATATCCCTAAGACCCGCTTTCAGGACTCGTTATGGTCATTACGAGTACACTGTAATGTCTTTTGGGTTGATGAACACTCCTGCAGTATTTATGGATTACATGAATAGAATTTTCCGTCCGTTTCTGGATAAATTCGTTGTTGTCTTCATTGATGACATACTAATTTATTCCAAGACGGAGGAAGAGTATGCGGAACACTTGAGGACCGTGTTACAGATACCCAAAGAAAAGAAGCTCTATGCAAAACTGTCCAAATGTGAATTTTGGAAGAAGGAGGTGAAGTTTTTGGGACATATAGTGAGTAAACAGGGGATAGCAGTTGATCCATCTAAGGTGGAGGCAGTGATGGAATGGAAGCAACCAACCACAGTAACTGAGATAAGGAGTTTTCTGGGCTTAGCTGGCTATTATCGAAGATTCATCAAAGGCTTTTCGCAATTAGCTTTGCCATTGACAAAGTTAACTCGCAAGGATGCGCCATTTATTTGGACTCCAGAGTGTGAGGAAAGCTTTCAGGCATTGAAGAAAAATTTGACCACCGCACTTGTGTTGGTGTTACCTGAGCCGAACGAACTGTTTGAGGTGTACTGTGATGCCTCACTAAAGGGTCTAGGGTGCGTGCTAATACAGCATTGTAATGTGGTGGCGTATGCCTCACGGCAGTTGAGACCTCATGAATTTAATTATCCTACGCTCGATTTGGAACTCGCTGCGGTTGTGTTTGCACTAAAGGTGTGGAGGCATTACCTCTATGGGGTTAAGTTCTAAGTTTTCTCTGATCACAAGAGTTTGAAGTATCTCTTTGATCAAAAAGAGCTTAATATGAGACAGAGGAGGTGGATGGAATTATTGAAGGACAACGACTTTGAGTTGAATTACCATCCGGGAAAGGCGAATGTAGTGGCGGATGCGTTAAGTCGGAAGTCGTTGTATGCGGCTTGGATGATGCTTTAAGAAGAGAAGTTGCTCACGGGATTCGATAGTCTAAAAATTGGTGCTCGAGAAGTATCTGGAACTCTGTGTTTGAGCCGATTAGAGATCTCAAGTGACTTTAAATCCGAACTCCTAAAGGCTCATAAAAATGATGAAGCGTTATGGAAGGTGTTACCAGATATTGAGCAAGGGAAACATTGGAGAGTGTCGGAAGATAAAGATGGGATATGAAGATTCAAGGGTAGGATCATTATGCCGGATGTTGGCGCTTTGAGGCAAGATATCTTAAAGGAGGCACACAAAAGCGGATTCTCTATTCACCCGGGGAGTACTAAGATGTACCATGATTTAAAGGCGATGTTTTGGTGGCCGTGTATTAAGAATGATGTGGCGGAATATGTTTCAAAGTGCTTAACTTGTCGGAAGGTGAAGATTGAACATCAAAGACCTGCCGGTATGTTGCAACCTTTAGAGGTTCCACAATGGAAGTGGGAAAGTATTGCAATGGACTTTGTGTCGGGATTGCCAAGGACTAGGGCCGGTTTTGATGCTATCTGGGTGATTGTGGACCGACTGATGATGTCAGCTCACTTTTTACCCATTCAGATGACTTACACCCTTGAGGAGCTAGCACGGTTATACATAAAGGAGATTGTGAGACTTCATGGTGTACCTGCCATTATAATCTCTGATAGGGATCCTCGTTTCACTTCGAGGTTTTGGGGTACATTTCAGAAGGCTTTCGGGACTCGATTAAGCTTGAGTACAGCTTACCATCCTCAAATCGATGGTCAATCTGAGAGGACAATCCAAACACTAGAGGATATGTTGAGAGCTTGTGTTTTGGACCAACCGACGAGTTGGGATCGGTATATGCCATTAGTGGAGTTTGCATACAATAATAGTTACCATGCGAGCATAGAAATGGCTCCGTATGAGGCTTTGTATGGGAGGAAATGTCAATATCCGCTGTGTTGGTATGAACTGGAGAGAAAGGCTTGTTGGGGCTAAAAATAATAGCTGAGACCACGGAACAAGTGAAGAAAATCTGAGATAGGATGCTTACGACGCAGAGTTGTCAGAAGAGTTACACCGACCAGAGGCGAAAACCCTTGGAATTTGAGGAAGGAGACCATGTCTTTCTTAAAGTTACTCCAACCACAGGAGTAGATAGGGCGATTAAGGAAAAGAAGTTGAATCCTCGGTTCATTGGTCCATTTTAGATCTTGGAGAGGGTTGGACCGGTGGTGTATCGGATGGCTCTACCACCTCATCTGTTGAACCTGCACGACGTGTTTCACGTGTTTCAGCTTCGGAAGTATACTCCTGATGCTAGCCATGTGTTAGAACCTGAAATGGTTCAGTTAAGAGAAGATTTGACGCTTCCGGTGGCTCCAGTCAGAATTGATGATACTAGTATGAAACGGTTGCGTGGAAAGGAGGTTTCATTAGTCAAAGTGGCATGGAGTCAAGGCGGTGTTGAGGAACACACTTGGGAACTTGAGTCGGAGATGCGAACGGACTATCCGCATTTATTCTTAGGTAATTGAATTTGAATTTTGTGGGAAAAATTCCCAATTAGGTGGGTAGGATGTAAAACTTAGTTAATTAATGGCTAATTAACCCACAAATGAGAATTTATTCTAGAAAGCCAAAAATGTGATTTTTATGGCTAAATATGATAGAGGAGGTTGAGATGAGAATTTCTGTACTAATTTTATATAAATCAGACCAAGATTGGACCAAACGGGCCAAACCGGGCCAACCAGACCCAAAGTGGGCCCTTGGCCCAACATAACTAAACCCTAAAACACTCATTTCAGCACTCTCTCTCCTCACATAACACTCTTACACGCTGAAAATGGAGGCCATGGAGGGGAGAACACTCTCTCAAGTTCTTTCTCTCATTTGATCTTCAAACCACCATAACTTTTGATCTAGAGCTCCGATTGCGGCCATGCGTTCACCGCGGAGAGCTCTACAAAACCCATACAATCAATCTTGAGGTAAGCCACGTTTTGCTCTTCAAATTTCCAGCTTTGATTTCGAGTTTCATGAGCAAAAATATTGAGGTTTTGAGCTCCCTTGTGTTATAGGATTAGAATAGCCTGAGGGGAAGGTTTGTTCTAGCTCCCTTGGTCCTTGGGTGAGGTAAGGTATCTCAAACCCTAGTGAAAATATTGAATTTGTGGTTGTGGGTATTGAGCTATTGCATGTTGGTATGATGATTGTGGCTTAGGTTGTGTATATGTGAGTATTGGAGCTTGATTGAGACCTTGAAAAGCTTGAAAAGGGATTTTGGTGGTAAAGATCTGTTCTTGGAGGTGTTGAGGCCTTGAGGGCTTGTGGACAAGTGATTTGAAGGTGCTCCGGTTGAGCTTGGGAAATCGGCTAAGGTATGTGATAAACCACTATTTTATGATTTATATTATGCTCAATTGAGTGGTTTCTATCAAGTCTTTGCTCACTTATTCCTATAAATTGCATGGTTTTACAATTTTGTCCTTATTCCTTAATATATGTGAAAATATGTTTCCTAGACCATAAAATTATTAATTTTAATTATCCTTTATTACCATTCGATGCCGTGATCCATGTGTTAAGTATTTTCAGGCTTTATAGGATAGGAATAAATTAGAGAACAAAAAGGAAATATGCAAAAGTGAAAGGAACGCGCGAAAATGAAGTTTTGAAGGAAATGGCAGTGACGCACGTGCATGGACGATGCGGACGCGTGACTCGCGCAAAATCCAAGCGACGTGCACGCGTGGACGACGCGGACGCATGCCAATCGCAAAGCATGAACGACGCGTATGCGTGACTGATGCGTACGCATGACAAGGAAAACTTCCAAATGACGCGCACGCGTGACGGACACCACGTGCAGAAAGTTGTAGAATTCACCCCTAGCGATTTCTGAACCCTTTTTTGGCCCAAATCCAAGCCCAGAAAACACATATTAGAGGCTATAGAGTGGAGGAATGCATCCATTCATGAGAGACAACATTCATTATTCAAAATTTAGGTTTTAGATGTAGTTTTCTAGAGAGAGAGGCTCTTTCATCTCTCTTTGGTTTTAGGATTTAGGATTTCTTTTAGGATTAGGATTTCTTCTTCATTCCAGGTTCAATGTTTCTTTACTTTAGTTTCTCTTCTATTTTCATTTATTCTATTACTCTGATTTATGAATTTTCATGTTAGATTTGATTTTATATTTAATATAATTTGAGGTATTTCAGATTTATGATTGCTTTCTTTTATTTATGATATAAATAATTTGGATTTTTCTCCTCCCCTTGCTTTGGTTGAGTAATTGGTGACACTTGAGTTATCAAACTCAGCTGTTGATTGAAAATTGGAATTTGCTAATTGATTTGGATTCTTCTAACGCTAGTATTTCCATAGGAGTTGACTAGGATTTGAGGAATCAAACTGATTAGTCCACTTGACTTTCCTTTATTTAGTAAGGGTTAACTAAGTGGAAGCAATAAATAATTCTCATCACAACTGATAAGGATAACTAGGATGGGATTTTCAATTCTCTTACCTTGCCAAGAGTTTTTCTAGTTATTAATTTATTTTCTTGCCATCTAAATTCCTTGTTCAAACCTTTCAAAAAAATCCAAAAGATACTTTTTCATAACCAATAATAAATCATACCTCCATGCAATTCCTTGAGAGACGACCCAAGGTTTAAATACTTCGATTATAAATTTTATTGGGTTTTGTTACTTGTGACAACCAAACTTTTGTACAAAAGAATTTTTGTTGGTTTAGAAGCTATACTTTCAACGAGAGCTTATTTGTAAAATTTTAGACCACGCAAGAATCCGTTCGTCAGTATGGTCTCGGTTTCACACGGTCCTATTTTTAAAGGAGCAAGAGGAAGCCCAAAATGTGGAGGTAGGAGAGACCCTTGAAGATGAAGGAGTAGTTTAAGTGAGTTGTCATAGAAAGGAAATCATCAAGGAGGAGTATGATTTTATGCTAAAACAACTGGAGGAAGCCGTAATTATTGAAGAGGAAGAAGTGGTTGAAGACTTCGGAGATGCTGAACCTCCATGGGGAAGTCAAGTTATAGAGCCTCCTTCAAAGACATTTGAAATTGATGTTGAGGAGGGTGTACAACCTCCAAGGCATATCATGGTTGAAGACTTTGAAGGCGATGATCAAGAGATGGATTCAATCATTGATGAATCCTTATTTACAATTGAATCCTCTCCCATTGGACTTGACATGGAGATTAAAGGAGAAGAAGCACAACCTCTCATGTCCTTAGTAGGTAATGAAGAAGAGATTGAATTGGAAGAAAGCTACCAAGAGGAAGAGGTTGAAATTGAAGAAGCTTGCAAAGAGGTGGAAGTTGCCAAGGGAGAGCACAAGGGAATGGAGCTTGAAATCACCTTGCCAAAGCTATTGGAGACCTCTCCCCCAAAGCCATTACCATCCAATACAACATTAAAGTGGGTAAAACTCCTATCCTTGACCTTTACTTTCCCTTTTGAATATGGTTTACTTGAGACAGATGGTCAGCTTAGAGCTCTTTGTGGCTTTAAGAATAAGAGGGAAATGGTTAGTGGTTGGCAACACAATCCTAGGTTCGTTGTGGTTAGGAGCTCAAAATCTAGATGCAAGGGTTGGTGTAGAGCTCGAATGAATGGGTCTAGGAAGCTGTTTGGATGCCTTAGTGAGAATTCGAATTGCTTGCCACCCTGTTGGAATAAAGATGGTCAACAAGAAGACGGGTGCAAAATCAAGGTTTGAGACCCGGAATTCAATCTAGCAATCAACACTCTTGGGATCTTGTCACTTGATTTAACTTTCTTGAAGGCTCTTTGTGCCTAGTTTAGGATCTTGGAGGCCATTGGAATTACAAACATTGGTGGAGATTCCTGGATGAGTTCAAGCACAAGCCTCTACAACAAAGAGCTCACCAAACGTCCAACTTAAGGACTTAAACCAAAAGTGATAGGTGGGAGACAACCCACCATGGTATAATCATTCCTTTTTGTTCTTAGTCTTATTTCATTTTATTTTTATTAGTGTTCATTCATAAATTCTGCATATTCATCTGCATTTTGCATTTTGCATTTTGCATTCTGCATATATAAAAAAAGGATTGACGCGCATGCATCATTTGTATATGTGCAACCAAACATAGTGTTACATGAGAGACGCGTGGGAAGGGTGCGTGGCGCACAAGCCACCCCACGTGTACGCGTACCCCACACGTATGCGTCCCCTACAAAAAGTTCAACCCATGTGTAAGCATCAGCGACGCGTACGCGTGGGCATGAAAATCGGCGTAAAAATGTGTTGAATAGAGAGTTGTGATGGTCTGGGGCTGGTATTGTGCTAGAGGCACAACATCACCCACGTGTACGCGTCCCTGACGCGTGCACGTCCTTTCACTTTCAAACCACCCACGCGTTTGCGTGGGCGACGCGTACACGTCACATGGTTAATGCAGGCTACGTTTGTTTTGTGTATATATTAAGACATAGACATTAAGACATAGACACTTGAGAGATAGACATAAAATATTTGTGTTTATGTATGTCGTTTGGATATGATGGACATGATATTACAATAATGTCTAATATTATGTTTGGTTTACATAGAACAAGACACTACACAATTAAAATGACATTTTACCTTCTTAATTTAAATTAAAAATTCAATAAATAAAAGAAAAAAAGCTATTCAAATTCCACTTTTCCCAAATTGGTTCGAGGGTTCCCACTTTCCACCCCTTCCCCCCACCCTACCCCAGGAATCTCTCTTTTTCCTAGTCGGACTCCTCCTTTGCCATTTGTTGGATCTTTTCTGTGCGGTTGTTCTTTGTCGAGGATTCTTCTTCTTTGAGGTGAATCTCTTTCCGTTCTTCTTTTCTTTTCTTTCTTTCTTCTTCTTCTTCTTAATTGTTGTGTGGGTGTTCACAGGGTTAGCGTGTTTGATGATTTGTTTTTCTGGGTTTAGGATATTGGGTTCAAGGGTTCCCAATCATCCATGGTTGGCAGGGAATTTGTATCGCCTATAAAAATCTGTCTGGATTGTCAAAATCTAAATGTGGCCGTCTTGTGTTGTGCCTCTCTTGAAGGTGAGTCAGTGAAACCATTCCATCTTCTTCTTTCATCACTGTTTTTATCCATGGCTATTTCACTTGTTCCTTGCAATTTTGTTGATTGGTGTGTGCGCGCGTATTCATAAACAGTAAAATTTTGCCCTTTTCTATGCATTAATCAAAGTGTTTTGTATTAATAGTATATTGCCCTTATGTTTTGTAATATTTTCTATTTACTTTTTCCCAATTTTTATCAAATTTCTCTTGTTTGTGTTGCTGACAAGAGCCACGTTTGGTCACGCCTCTTTTTTCTAATCTTTGTTTAGTCGGTTATAGTAGCTCTCTTGATTGATCCCGTTTCTAATTTTTGGGATTGAAAATCCCTGTACCTTATTCTCCAATTGGCTGTGGTTGGAAATCAACCTTTTTGACCTTAGATAAGACTATAGCTGAGCAAAGGTTTCATCCTTTTTCAAATTATGTCATAAATTTGCCTTATTTTGTGGAACATGCATAGCTCATATGAATGAGACTCTTGCAGGGCTACTAAAACAACAAAACACTGATAAGTCTGTTAAGTTTACCAGAATACCCTAGTAAGTTTACTAAAATATCTCAACAAATTTAGCAATACACCCAACACTAGCTAAAAGTTTTCCATTATATCTTGAGCGAATGCTGCCTTTTCCTCATCCAAACTCTAAAAAGTTGCCTTTAATTCTGGATTCTGCACAAATTTTTTCACAATTTGCACGATCTTCATTGTGTTAAAACCAAGACTCCTCAGTGTTTGGCCAAGATTCACTTGCTCATTAGGGAGTTTGCTCACTGCACAAATCCCAAGCGACGCGCACGCGTGGACGACGCGGACGCATGCCTAGCGCAAAGCACGAGCGACGCGTACACGTGACTGACGCATCCGCGTGACAAGGAAAACTTCTAAATGACGCGCACGCGTGACCCACGCGCACGCGTGACGGACGCCATGTGCAGAAAGTTGCAGAATTCACCCTTAGTGATTACTGGACCCTTTTTCGGCCCAAATCCAAGCCCAGAAAACACATATTAGAGGCTATAGAGTGGAGAAATGCATCCATTCATGAGAGACAACATTCATTATTCACAATTTAGGTTTTAGATGTACTTTTTAGGAGAGAGAGAGGCTCTCTCCTCTCTCTTCGGTTTTAGGATTTAGGATTTTTTTTAGGATTAGGATTTCTTCTTCATTCCAGGTTCAATGTTCCTTTACTTTGATTTCTCTTCTATTTTAATTTATTCTATTACTTTGATTTATGAATTCTCATGTTAGATTTGCTTTTATATTTAATATAATTTGAGGTATTTTAGATTTATGATTGCTTTCTTTTATTTATGATATAAATAATTTGGATTTTTCTCCTCCCCCTTACTTTGGATGAGTAATTGGTGACACTTGAGTTATCAAACTCAATTGTTGATTGAAAATTGGAATTTGCTGATTAATTTGGATTCCTCTAATGCTAGTCTTTTCATAGCAGTTGACTAGGATTTGAGGAATCAAACTGATTAGTCCACTTGACTTTCCTTTATTTAGTAAGGGTTAACTAAGTGGGAGCAATAAACAATTCTCATCACAATTGATAAGGATAACTAGGACGAGATTTCCAGTTCTCTTATCTTGCCAAGAGTTTTTCTAGTTATTTATTTATTTTCTTGCCATCTAAATTCCTTGTTCAAACCTTTCAAAAAACTCAAAAGATACTTTTCCATAACCAATAATAAATCATACCTCCCTTCAATTCCTTGAGAGTCGACCTGAGGTTTAAATTCTTCGGTTATAAATTTTATTAGGTTTTGTTACTTGTGACAACCAAACTTTTGTACGCAAGGATTTTTGTTGGTTTAGAAGATATACTTTCAACGAGAGCTTATTTGTAAAATTCTAGGCCACGCAAGAATCCGTTCGTCAGTATGGTCTCGATTTCTCGTATCTAAAATGTAATGTGGTAGGAAATACTTAGGGAGGAGGTATGACATGTTATTATGTTTGTATTCTAGCCATTTGTTTGAGAAGTGTTAAAATGGTTGGATGGTGGTTTTGGGAATTATGGTAAAGTGTTAAAGTGTGAGTTGAGGAAGCTTGATGTTGTTTTTGATATATTTTGATTGATTTCAAAAAGGGATGAAATTGGCATGTTTTGGTTGATTTTGAAAAGGGTTGAAAATGGCTTGTTTTGAAAATGGCACTTTGTGGTTTTGTATGAAAACATGGTTTTTTGGCATACTTTGATGGGACATAACTTGAACTCCAGATCCCTGTTTTGTGCCAAATTTGTTTAGAAATGAAATTGGATCCGGGATGTTCATGCCGTTTGAAGAACCAGTGAAAAATGTTTTGAAATGAAGAAGTTATGTCCGTTGAAGATCGGGGGTTTAATTTGTGGACTCTGCAACTTTTAACTTAGAAAATTTTTAAGCAGAATACCCACCCGCACGTAGGCGTGCTTGATGCGTATGCGTCGTTTTTCAAGAAGGCACCTTCCATACGTGCACGTGGTGTGCGCGTGCGCGTCGATGTGATGCACCCAATGCCTAGCCATTCTTCCCGAGAGTTGTGCCAGTTTTGTGCGTGGGGTACAAACGTACCCACGCGTACGTGTGGCTGGTGCATACGCGTCGATTGGATGTTTTTCAATCCACACGTCTGCGTGAATGACGCATACGCGTCGATGAACTGTAAGGCCATCCACGCGTGTGCGTGGCCCTGTTTTCATCCCAGAGTTGATTTTTGAGTTTTAAAAGCCAAATTTTATACTTCTAAGCCTCCGATCTCACCACTTATGTCTTAAATCAATATGATATGCCTAGTAATGATAAAGGGAGCTAGGGTACGTGGTAACTTGCGAGTGAAGCAAGGGAAAAATGGATGATCAATGAGGATCAAAAGATGATTATATGAGATACAGAGGATGGCGGTGGAAGTGCTTGTTATGCCATGGGCCGAAGGGCCTTAATTGTTAATGAATTGGCTGGTTATGGATTTAACCGTGAGCCGGATGGCTGGATTATTACCGTGTTATGGCGGAGCCATGATTATGGCTGAGTATAAATGCATATATGTTGTTGAATGAAATGTGAATGTTGCACTTCCACTATCTGAGACACGAGTTTTCCTGGGAAAAAGTAGTGGCTAGCCACCACGTGCTCCAGGTGAAGACCCGAGACTCTGTTGACCCTACGTCGTAAGGGTGGTCAGGCACTGTGAAAGCCCCGGATGAGCTTGCCCATGTGAATATACACCAGTGAGGGTGTTGGATATGGATCATGATTATGATCAAGTTTATGTTGAGTATAACTCGAGTTGGGGATGCACGACAGAGGGACAGTCCAATGGTTAGCTACCAGAACTTGTCGGGTTGGCTATATAACCGACAGATGATATCATCAGCCACTAGGGACAGGCATACATCATATGCATACTATGTGAATTGTTTGAGATTGCCTATTTGACTGCATATTACTTGCTATTTGTCTAAATGCCTTATCTGTTCCTACTTGTATATCTCTTGTCTGAAATAACTGTGTTTGCCATTTTATACTCTTGCTGGTGGTTGGGAGGTCTGAAGAAATTTGAAAGGAAAGTATTAGTTAGACTGAAGAATCTTTAGTCAGTTGCCATTTCTGGTTTAACTTGTTTATAAGATTTGATTTTACCTGGAGGAATTTCTAGGATTGCCTTCAGCTTTCCTCTAATATTACATGTTATATATGTGGGAACTGTTACCATGCTGGGAACCTCTGGTTCTCACCTATGCGGATTTTGTGGTTTTCATATGCAGACGTGAGGCTTCTCGCTGAAGCGTGCTGGAGACTTCTGGATTAGCGAAGATCCTTTGTTCTTGGGACTCTATTTTTGGTTTATATGTTCTGCTTAGATACGTTTATCCCCACTGAATAATACAAACTGTGATGACTCCTCTTAGAGGGGATTTTGGAGAATAGCTTTTGTATTTATGTTTCTTTGGGTTTTCTTTGGGGTTTTCTATTTTATTTACATGTATATATTATTATGCTCAGACCGGTTATCTTCGCGACCAGATTTTGAGTTTTGATATTTCTGTTTTTGACACTCTTTTGTGTATACATGACCTCGCGTTAGTTTGTTTTCTATTCGTGACGTTATCGATCGGAGTGTTGCGTTTTTCGAGTTACAATTTTTTTACCCCTTTTTCTTCAAAGGCTCCTAGTTATAATCATTATTCATACTACTACACGTACTAAATTTTTATTTTAGAGGTCGTAATATCTTGCCATCTCTGAATTATGACTTAAGCATAAGACTATGTATGGTAGGGTGTTGCAAATCGCAAACCAAACACCCCTAATAGTGAGGACATTCCTTAGAGTAAGAGTGGCTGTAGATGTCAAGGAATCATTATCAATTGGGTTTCGGATAGATAGAGAGAATATGCCTAAGAAATGGGTATACTTCAAATAGGAGAGGCTACATGATTCTTACTGTTTAAACTGTGAAAGACTAGGTCATCGAAAGAGGGAGTGCAAGGAGGAGATGATGATGGTAATATAAAATCCGAAAATGCCTGTATATATACTAGGAATGTGAGTTAACCAAGCCAAATCCTTGAATATAGCAATTGGAAAGGAAGGGGAGGGGTTCATCGATGAAGAAAGGGTGGCATGTGCAAAACAAAAATACAACAATAGAGGGGAAAAGCTACAGGAATCTGTTGCTAGTATAATAGGTGTTAGTATAGTAAGGGGTAGGAAGGAGTTTAAGGGAAAAATCTCTGAAAATTAGCAGAATAGGAGCATGGAAATTAGAAAAATCCAACTAAATTTAGATAGTGAGAATAGAAATCAAAGAATTACAACTGAGGAAGATAACGTGCAAAAATTAAGAGAAAAAAAGGACTAAATAGAGAGTTGAAGTAAATGCGGCTTGCCCAATGGATAAAATAGGAAGTATGAAGGATAAGTAGATGCTGTAGAAGGAAGAGCAACCCATGAGAGGAAGTCAACAACATCCAAACAAATGGAAACAGGATTTACCTAGCATTAATAGCCCAATAAGTAGTAACGAAAATTCATTGACTTGGGTTGGGATTAAAGGTGATGGAATAGAGTAGCAAGACAAACTTCACAACGTGGAGAGTGGTAAAATCATACGAGAAATTTTGAAGGAGAGTTTTGGAAAAAAGAATAAACTAACAAAGAGGTTAACATTGCAGAAGAGAAAAAGAGACAAAGTAGATTTCAAGAGAATGACACCTGTTCATACCCTGACCGAGCTCCCCAAACTCGGCAAAGATCAAAAGAGGTCCGACCTCGCCCTAAGGCCCACGCCTAAAAGGTCGGACCTCGGAACATAAGGCAAAGAAGGCCCTTCAAAAGGAACGCAGCCCAAAACCTAAAGGCCGAAAAGGCCTAGGAAAGGCGGTTCCACAAAGACGAAGATAAGACTCCCAAAAGATAAGATAAGATAAGAATATCTTATCCAGGGAAGATCACGGCCAACTATTATAAATACACTGGAGCACCCAGGTATAACTCACACTCTAATTCTACTCAATATCTGCTTGGATCCATGCTAACTTAAGCATCGGAGTGTCATTGCAGGTACAACCACCAACCACTCCACATATCAAGTTCGGGTCCCTGACCCCCACCTCAGGCCTCACCAAGACGACCGAGCTACTCGTTTTAGGTAACCCTCGGAACATTGGCGCCGTTGCCGGGGACCTGGAAGTCATCCCTTTACCATGGCGGACGACCCTCTTAACAATGACCACGCTGCATCAGAGCAAGAGGATGAAGTTGACACCGGAGAACGACCGGACAGCCCTCTATCACCATGCACGCCGGGAGGAAACAAACAGAATCGCCCAAAGACATCACTCCCAAGCAAAGATCCACAAAATCCCGAGAATGAAAAGAGCTCGGAAATTCTGGAAACCGTCCGAGCACAACAAAATCGACTGAAACAACTCGAAGAGGACATAAAGAAGCAGAGAGAAACTGAACAAGATCTGAGAAGGGAGGCTCGCAAGCGCAGGGAATTAGAAGAAAAACTGCGGAAAATAGAGGCCGACTTGAAAGATCGGACAGAACGCGGCCCCACCCCCGAAGACAACCATGATCCCTTCACGCAAGAGATCATGAAGGAGAAGGTACCGCGAAACTTCAAACCACCCGATATGGATCTCTACGACGGCACCACCGATCCAAGTCACCACCTCAGCAACTTCAGAAGCAGAATGTACCTAGTCGACGCCTCCGACGCGATTCGGTGCAAAGCCTTCCCCACCACTCTCACCAAGTCAGCCATGAAGTGGTTCGACAACCTGCCACCAAGATCCATCACCAGCTTCGAAGACCTAACCAAAAAATTCCTAACAAGGTTCTCTATTCAAAAGGACAAGACAAAACATGCCCCCAGTCTACTCGGAATCAAACAAGGTAACCAAGAAACTCTCCGAGAGTACATGGAGCGATTCAACAGAGCCTGCCTAGACATACAACACTTGCCCACCGAAGCAGCCATCATGGGACTAGCAAACGGCCCAAAAGAGGGACCGTTTAGCCAATCCCTATCCAAACGATACCCGACCTCCCTATACGAGGTGCAGGAGCGAGCAGAAAAATATATCAACATGGAGGAAACCTCCCAGTTAAGAGACTCTTCTAGAAAGGAATCAACCTACCCACTCCGAGATCGAGATCGGGAACAGAGAAAGAAAGAAGAAGCCAACTCGGACAAGCCACGGAAATACCACAGTTACACCCCCCTCCGAGTCTCCTTGGTAGACATCTACAGAGAAGTATGCCACACCGAAAAGATCCCACCACCTCGACCGCTAAAACACAAGAGAGCGGGGAGAGATCGGTCCGAATACTGTGAATACCACAAGCTCTACGGTCATTCTACTAACGACTGCTACGACTTAAAAAATGTTATAGAAAAGCTAGCCAGAGAAGGGAAACTCGACAGATACATAGCAGAGAAAGGAGAAGAGACCAGGAAGAGAAGGCGGGGAGTTAACGAAGATCAGGCCGAACAAATCCCGCGAACCCCTGAAAGGCACGTTCACATGATAAATGGAGGTTTTGCAGGCGGAGGAACATCCAGATCCTCGCGAAAAAGACACCTCAAAGAAGTCTACTACGTCCGAGAAGACAGTCCCCTGCCCGAACTACCTACTATCTCGTTTACCCGAGAAGATGCTCAAGGGATAATACCCGGGCACGACGATCCAATGGTAATCACCATTATCCTCGCAAACGCCAACTTACATCGAACCCTGGTTGACCAGGGGAGCTCAGCAGATATCCTGTTCAAAGCGGCCTTCGACAAGCTCGGACTTGAAGAAAAAGAGCTAAAGGCCTATCCCACCGACTTATTTGGACTAGGGGACACCCCGATCCATCCCTTAGGATACATCTCGCTACATACTACCTTCGGAAGAGGCGAGCAATCTAAAACGTTAAGCATCGACTACATTATAGTCGACGTCATTTCAGCATACAATGCCCTCATTGGGCGACCAACCCTAAACAGACTAGCAGCTATAGTCTCAACCCCACACCTCTGTATGAAGTTCCCTACCACAAAAGGAATCGCTACCCTAAAAGGCGACCAAAAACTGGCGCGGCGATGCTACAACGAAAGCCTGAGCCTAAAAGGGAAAGAGGTCAATACAATAGAACTCGGACGAGTTCAAGCCCGAGAAGACCTTCGGCCACAACCTGAGGGAGAAACCGAAAAAGTCCAGATCGGGAACACACCTGAAAAAATAACAAACGTAGGAGCAAACCTCGAAGCAGGCCTAAAGGAGGAACTCATAACCCTCTTAAGGGAGAATTCCGACCTCTTCGCCTGGAAAGCCTCCGACATGCCAGGCATAAGCCCCGACCTGATGTGCCATAAGCTATCAGTATACCCGGGGTCCAGACCTGTCCAACAAAGACGCCGGAAGCTCGGGCCTGAGCGCATGCAAGCAATAGAGGAACAAGTACAAGCATTACTAGATGCAGGGTTCATTCGGGAAGTAAAATACCCCCTATGGCTCGCAAACGTGGTCCTGGTAAAAAAGCCCAACGGAAAATGGAGGATGTGCGTCGATTACACGGATCTCCACAAAGCCTGCCCCAAAGACTCATATCCACTACCAAACATCGACGCCTTAGTAGACGCAGCCTCAGGCTATAGATATCTCTCCTTCATGGACGCATACTCGGGATACAATCAAATCCCGATGTACGGACCCGACCAAGAAAAGACCTCGTTCATAACCCCAAGGGCAAACTACTGCTACGTAGTAATGCCCTTCGGGCTGAAGAACGCAGGGGCAACCTACCAGAGGCTAATGAACAAAGTGCTCTCAGAGCACATCGGACTACAACTGGAGGTGTACGTCGACGACATGCTGGTAAAGACACAAGAAGACAGAAACTTGCTGACCGACCTCACCAGTGTCTTCGGCACCCTCAGAAAACACAACATTTGACTTAACCCGACGAAGTGCACCTTCGCCGCAGAAGCCGGAAAGTTCTTAGGCTTCATGCTGACTCAAAGGGGCATCGAAGCAAACCCGGACAAATGCCAAGTGATACTCAAAATGAAGAGCCCGACGAGTGTCAAAGAAGTACAACAACTGAATGGAAGGCTGGCCGCCCTATCAAGATTCTTGGCAGGATCGGCGATAAAATCACTACCTCTCTACTCACTCCTAAAGAAAGGGAAACTCTTCTCATGGACCCCGGAGTGCGAAAAAGCCTTTCAAGAATTCAAGGAATTCCTCGGGCGACCACCAATCCTAACCCGACCTTTAAAAGGGGAAGAGCTCGTACTATACCTCTCGGTCGGACATCAAGCAATCGCTTCAGCGTTAATACGAGAAAATGACCAAGGACAACACCCCATATACTTTGTAAGCAAGGCACTGCAAGGGGCCGAATTAAACTATCAGAAAATAGAAAAATTCGCCTACGCCCTAGTGTTCACAGCTCGGAGGCTCCGTCCCTACTTCCAAGCCCACACCATCAAAGTCCGGACAAACCAACCCATGAGACACATCCTACAAAAAACAGACCTGGCAGGACGAATCCTACAATGGGCGGTGGAACTGTCCGAGTTCGACCTCCACTATGAAGCCCGGACTGCCATAAAATCTCAGTATCTAGCCGACTTCATCGCAGAATACACTGAGACCCCTGGAAACCCACTCTCGTGGAACCTATATGTCGACGGGTCCTCAAACAAAACAGGAAGCGGAGCCGGTGTTATACTCGAAAGCGACCAAGGAACGCGGATAGAACTATCCCTAAAATTCGAGTTCCAGGCTTCAAACAACCAAGCCGAATACGAGGCCCTACTAGCAGGACTAAAGCTAGCCGAAGAGGTCGGAGCCCGGAAAATCACAATCTTCAGCGACTCTCAGGTCGTCACATCACAAGTAAATGGAAGCTACCAGGCCAAAGACCCCACCATGAAAAAATACCTGGACCAAACACAGGCACAACTGCGCCACTTTTCAGAGATACAGATTCAGCACATACCTCGGGAACAAAACGCCCGGGCAGACGCCCTCTCGAAGCTCGCCAGCACCAAGCCCGGAGGCAACAACAGAAGTCTCCTCCAGGAAACCTTACAATCCCCCTCCGTGCTAAGAAAGGAAGAAACGCTAAGCATATCCAACCAACAGCAAGGATGGATGACCCCCATACTCAACTACCTGAAGTTGGGAACTCTTCCCGCCGAAAGAAAGGAAGCCAAAAGACTCACGAAAGACGCCCAGAATTATACACTAATTCACGACGTATTATACAGAAGAGGATTCACAACTCCCCTCCTTCGGTGCGTCCCGGCCTCAGAAACAAAGAACGTCCTCGAAGAAGTCCACGGAGGCATGTGTGGGAACCATCTCGGAGCTCGGGCATTGTCCAAAAAGGTAGTCCGAGCCGGATTCTACTGGCCGACCTTGCAGAAAGACTCGACGGAATTCGTGAAAATATGCCCCCCTGCCAAAAACACGCCAATTTCCACAAGGCACCACCAGAAAACCTTATCAGCATCACCGCACCATGGCCCTTCGCAAAATGGGGACTTGACCTACTCGGCCCGTTCCCCAAGGACCGGGGCAAGTCAAATACCTCATAGTAGGGGTCGACTACTTCACAAAGTGGATCGAAGCTGAACCCTTAGCCACCATTACGGCTCAGAAAAGCCACAAATTCCTATACAAAAACATTGTCACGAGGTTCGGAGTTCCCTACTCCATCACAACGGACAATGGAACACAATTCACGGACACAAGTTTTCAGAACTTAGTAGCCGAACTAAAAATCAAACAGCAATTCACCTCAGTCGAGCACCCACAAGCCAATGGACAAGCAGAGGCTGCAAATAAAGTCATCTTGGCAGGGTTAAAACGAAGACTTCAAGAGGCCAAAGGGGCATGGGCCGAGGAGCTCCCCCAGGTACTATGGGCGTATCGAACAACCCCACACTCTACAACGGGAGAATCACCGTTCCGACTAGCTTACGGGATGGAGGCAATGATTCCTATCGAAATAGACGAAGGGTCACCCAGAGTCATCTTCTACAACGAAGAAGGCAACCCACAGGCACAAAAGGAAGAACTCGACCTCCTCCCCGAGGTCCGAGAAAGAGCCCGAGTCCGAGAAGAAGCCTTAAAACGACGAACGGCCCTCAGATACAATCAGAAAGTAATAAAGCGAAGCTTCTCCATTCACGACCTGATTCTAATCCGAAATGACATCGGAACACAAAAGTCGGGAGAAGGAAAGCTAGCCGCAAATTGGAAAGGGCCCTACAAGGTAACAGAAGTCTTAGGGACAGGCTATTACAAAGTATCCGACCTAGAAGGCAATGAGCTGCCCAGGGCCTGGCACGCCTGTAATCTAAGGCGGTACTACAGCTAGAAAAACTTAACCCGAGGTGTACTCTTTTTCCCTACAAGGGTTTTTTAATGAGACACCCGGTTAAGTAAGACGCCCGACCTAGTCAAAGGGTAAACACTCTGTAAATATTCTTTCTTTTTTAATACTAATCAAATTTCTTTATTTTCTTTTCCTTTTCCTCATGATGAAACAAATCCTAGAAAGTACCCCACCAAGGCGCATTAATTTACGCTCGGCAAAACGCAAAAAATCATTTGCCAAGAGACCGCACAAGGTCGGCAAAGATGAAGCGACGAGGTTCAAATTAATGTGAGAAGTTATAAAGTAACTCTGAAAAGGCTCAAAGGGCCAAATAAAAAGAGATTACAAAAATAACTTAAAAGGCCGACCAACAACAAGGTCGGACCCAACAAAGGGAAAGTTATAAAGTAACTCTAAAATGGCTCAAAAGGCCAAAAAAGAGATTACAAAAATAACTCAAAAGGGCCGACCAACGACAAAGTCGGACCCAACCAAAAGGAGGTACTCGAGCGCCCGAGGACCGAGAAAAAGCTCGGATCCAAGAAAGAAGCCTTAAAAACGAAAGAGAACCAAGATTTCGAAAAACGCTTACTAAAAAGTTGCTTTACAAAAAAAAAACAACTAAAAAGTACAAGCGAAAGAACGAAATCAAAGGAAGTTCGGAAAATGCTTACTAAAAAAGTTGCTTTACAAAAAGCAACTAAAAAGTACAAGCAAAAGAACGAAAGCAAAGGAAGTTTCGAGACGCTAGCTAAAAAGTTGTTATCCGAAAACAACTAAAAAGCACAAAAGCGGAAACAAAAAAGTCAAAACGCGAACAAAAACACCGCATAATAAAGTTACTTCAAGTAGCTAAATAAAGCAAAAGGTGTCCAAAGCGTTCACAGAAACCATGCAAAAACAAAAAAGCCCACAAGCCGGGCAAAACACCAAAAAGATTACAGAGGATCAAGGTCCTTTCCGGACTCCACATCAACAGCAGACTGCGGAGGAAACATAGAGATCGGGACCGCATCGACGGCAACGTCATCCCGGTTTGGAACCTCCACACCAGACCCATCCCCGACCAAAGGTGAAGTCGGGTTCTCAATCGGAACTTTGGGGTCGGACATCGGAACCTCATCCTCGGTAGGAGCAGGAACAATCTTTCCCTCCACAACAATGTTATCCGTACTGAATAAGCTCAGATCCAGGTCAGGAGCAAGAACCCGTACCTGAGCCTTCAAATTTTCAAACATAGCATCCATACCCTTGGCCACATGACCTTCCAGCTCGTAAAACTCGTCCTGCGCGGATTGCAACTTCTCCTTTGTCTCCACAAGCTCGGCATATAGCCGAGTATAATTCTCTGTAGCCGCCTTCGCCATCTCCTCAGATGTCTTCGCTGCCGCCACAGCCGCGGTAGCTCTTGTTTTCTCTTTCTCCAAAGAGGCCTCCAGCTCAGTAATCCTGGCAGCCTTCAGTTGACTAATCTTATCAAGCTCGGACTGAGCCTTCTCAAGTCGGGAGCTGGTCGCCCCAAGGGGGGATTTCCTGAACTCCCGGGCAATAGCGGCATGAAGACTAGCCATCCGGACGCAGCTCCGCGCCATATACTGAAAATGATGCTCCATAGACACATCATCAGTAGAAATAAAGGTCTGAGGGAGAATATGCTGTTCAATCCAACTAAGAGCATCAAAGTCCTTATCATTGAAGCCAGCAAGCTCCTGAGAGGTCTTCTGCTTCTTGGGAGGAGGACCCGAAAACGGAGGAGAAGAAGAAGTAGCAGGCCCAGAGGTCGGGGGATCCTGACTTACAGCTCGGAACTGGGGAGTCGGAATAGTCTTCGACCGAGTCTGAACACCCCCGGTAGTCTTCTGTGGAGAAGATCGGGCAGAAGCCTCCCCGGCCTCGATATTCCGAGCAGCCACAGACTTCTTCGTCCGACGAAGGAACTTCATGGAATCCGCCTGAGAAGACATCTCTGCAAGAAATAAAGAAAGGGATTACCACAATAGAAATTCCACCAAAAACAAGCAAAACCAAAGTACTAAAAAAGATGAATCTCGGAAGAGGTCGGGAACTGCCTAACTCGGAACGGAGAAGGCTTGGATCCCCCAACATTTTCTTCGTGTCCAAGTGAGGTGCCCGACCCCATAAACTGCTCACCACACCCACAAAAGCCTGCTCCACCTCATCTAGACTCTCAAAGGTATACTTGACAGATACTACATTCTCCTGCCAACAAAGAGGAAAAGAAGGCTCCCCACTCTCATCTAGAAAGAAAGGTCGGACATCTCCAGTAGCCCGGACCTTGAAATAAAAGTTCTTAAAATCGTGAAAGGACTAATCATACAAGGTACAAAACCTTCTTCCTTGGTTAGCCCTAAAAGAGACCCAAGATACCTTACCTCCACCCGACCCCGGCTTCGTCAACACAAACAAGTAGGAAAAAAGGGAAATAGAGGGAGAAACGCCCAAAAACTGACACAGAAGTTGAAACAGCTTCAAAAACGCCCAAGAATTTGGATGGAGCTGCGTAGGGGCAAGGTTACAAGACCATAACACCTCGGACTCCAGGTCGGTAAAAGGAAGTCGGACACTCAGCTTAGAGAAAAAACAATCATAAGCGTAAAAGAAGAGCTTCTCGGAACTATCTAAGGGCGGGAAGCAAACTCTCTCCTCGGAATCCGGGGCTACTAATTCATAATCCCTCTCAGACTCTCTATCTTCACATATGCTACATTGCCTACGAAACCTAGCTAAATACTCAGAATCTACCACAGAAGGGACTCTTAGAGGAACAGGATCTACCCAACCAAGACCACTTGGAATCTTGGTCGACATCGCTTGAAGAACCTTTCGAGACATAAAATTCTTGCCTACAAAGAAGAATACAACAGCAAGCAAAAATCACATAAAAGCAGACAGCGAAAACCCATTCAGCAAAACAGGAAACAAAGATCTTTTAAGACAAAAACACAGCAACACCGGAGCAAAATACCAGAGAACAAAAAAGAGCCCCCCCATACAAACAAACAAAGCAATGGCGGCGCCTCTTTTCGGGGCAACCCAGGCATAGAGAAAAAGAAACAAACAAAGAGCCACACAAAAAAACAGAAGCATATGTGCACAAAGAAGATAAGACGGGAACAAACCTGGAAGAAAGGAAGAAGACGACGAGCTCCGATGCAAGGAGAACGAAAACGGCGGCGCAGAGGAAACCCCCAAAAAAACGCACAGAAAGATTCGGGGAAGAAAAACAAAGAGAAAGAAGAAGCGATGATCGAAAAAGAGATGGCGAAAACTCAGAAAAACAGGAAGGGAACAGAATAAACGAAGAAAAGGAGGAAAGGGGCAAATAAATAATGCCTTCACAAAAGCCCGAACGGAAATCGAGGAAAAACGGTAAAAAGCAATAAATGCA
Source organism: Arachis hypogaea (assembly GCF_003086295.3). NCBI lineage: Eukaryota > Viridiplantae > Streptophyta > Magnoliopsida > Fabales > Fabaceae > Arachis > Arachis hypogaea. The sequence continues at coordinate 80,188,611 of NC_092045.1, read as the reverse complement.
GGAACGGCCATCTTTTGAATTTTGAAAAAACTACTATGCCCGAGCTCGACCTCTCAAAAAGGACGAACTCGGGCAGGGGCACTGTTCATACCCTGACCGAGCTCCCCAAACTCGGCAAAGATCAAAAGAGGTCCGACCTCGCCCTAAGGCCCACGCCTAAAAGGTCGGACCTCGGAACATAAGGCAAAGAAGGCCCTTCAAAAGGAACGCAGCCCAAAACCTAAAGGTCGAAAAGGCCTAGGAAAGGTGGTTCCACAAAGACGAAGATAAGACTCCCAAAAGATAAGATAAGATAAGAATATCTTATCCAGGGAAGATCACGGCCAACTATTATAAATACACTGGAGCACCCAGGTATAACTCACACTCTAATTCTACTCAATATCTGCTTGGATCCATGCTAACTTAAGCATCGGAGTGTCATTGCAGGTACAACCACCAACCACTCCATATATCAAGTTCGGGTCCCTGACCCCCACCTCGGGCCTCACCAAGACGACCGAGCTACTCGTTTCAGGTAACCCTCGGAACAACACCGAAGAGGAAGCTCAAAAGGAGGATGTGTGGATGTACAAGGACAACAAAACTGAAGAAAGGAAGAAGAAGGAGAATGAGAGGATAATGCATAGGGATGGAAATGGTAACTTCTACTACGTGAAACTAGTTAGTGTGGATGATGAAGAACACGGGAGGAAGATGAAGAAAAAAGATGATGAAATCTGGGAAATGGAATTGATACAGAAGGTGTAGGACAATCTGAATATGAAGGAAAAAGGAGAAGAGAATAAACAACTTATGATCAAAGATACTATTGATGCAGAAGAGCAGAAGTATCTTAAGGGAGGATGGTGCACGAAATTGCAATAACACTTTCTGCAATCTGCACAACTAACCAGCAAGTGCACTGGGTCGTCCAAGTAATACCTTACATGAGTAAGGGTCGAATCCCACGGAGATTGTTGGTTTGAAGCAAGCTATGTTTATCTTATTATTCTTAGTCAGGATGTCAACAACAGTGTTTTTCAAGTTCAATGAAGAAAGGGAAAATATGTTGTTATGCAGTAATGGAGAATATGTTGGAGTTTTGGAGATGCTTTGTCTGATTTATTCTTGTAATGTAATATTCCATCCATAGAAAAGTGCAAAGTTCCCTCCATGGCAAGCTGTATGTAGGGTGTCACTGTTGTCAATGGCTACTTCCCATCCTCTCAGTGAAAATGGTCCAAATGCTCTGTCACAGCACGGCTAATCATCTGTCGGTCCTCAATCAGGTTGGAATAGAATCCAATGATTCTTTTGTGTCTGTCACTAATGCCCAGCCTTCAGGAGTTTGAAGCTCATCACAGTCATTCAATCCCGGAATCCTACTCGGAATACCACGGACAAGGTTTAGACTTTCCGGATTCTCATGAATGCCGCCATCAATCTAGCTTATACCACGAAGATTCTGATTAAAGAATCTAAGAGAAGCTCATTCAATCTGATGTAGAACGGAGGTGGTTGTCAGGCACACGTTCATGGATTGAGGAAGATGATGAGTGTCACGGATCATCACCCTCTTCATAATTAAGCACGAATGAACATCTTAGATAGGAACACACACGTTTGAATGGAGAAATAGAAACAATTGCATTAATTCATTGAGACGCTGCAGAGCTCCTCACCCCCAACAATGGAGTTTAGAGACTCATGCTGCCAAGGAATATAAAATCCAGTTCTATAGACGTCATGAGGTACAAAATAAGTCTCTAAAAGTTGTTTAAATAGTAAACTAGTAACCTAGGTTTACAAAATATGAGTAAACTAAGATAATTGGTGCAGAAATCCACTTCTGGGGCCCACTTGGTGTGTGCTGGGGCTGAGACTAAAGCTTCTCACGTGCTTGGACTGTTTCTGGAGTTGAACGCCAGGTTGTGATGTGTTTTGGGCGCTGAACTCCAACTTGTAACCTGTTTCTGGCGCTGGACGCCACACAGCAGCATGAAACTGGCGTTGAACGCCAGTTTACGTCGTCTATCTTCACGCAAAGTATAGACTATTATATATTGCTGGAAAGCCCTAGATGTCTACTTTCCAACCCAATTGAGAGCGCGTCAATTAGACTTCTGTAGCTCCAAAAAATTCATTCCGAGTGTAGGGAGGTCAGGATCCAACAGCATCAGCAGTCCTTTTTCAGCCTAACTCAGATTTTTGCTCAGCTCCCTCAATTTCAGCCAGAAAATACCTGAAATCACAGAAAAACACACAAACTCATAGTAAAGTCTAGAAATATGATTTTTGCCTAAAAACTAATAATATTATACTAAAAACTAATTAAAACATGCTAAAATCTACATGAAATTACCCCAAAAAGCGTATAAAATATCCGCTCATCACAACACCAAACTTAAACTGTTGCTTGTCCCCAAGCAACTAGATGAACAAAAATAGGATAAAAAGAATTTAAGGAGTAATAAAATCTCCGAGTTTTAAGTGAAGCTCAGATTCTAATTTAAATGAGCGGGGCTAGTAACTTTTTGTTTCTGAACAGTTTTGGCATCTGGTGGACGAAATTGTGATCCTCAAAGTTGGTCTCTTTGTATTTGTATGAAATCAAAAATACCCCAAAGAGATCATGGTGTGATAAATTGGGATCTTAATGATCCCTGGTGTGATCATAACTCCGTTCAACTTAACCAGCAAGTGTACTGGGTCATCCAAGTAATACCTTACGTGAGTAAGGGTCGATCCCACAGAGATTGTTTGCATGAAGCAAGCTATGGTCACCTTGCAAACCTCAGTTAAGAAGATTAAATTGGTTTATGATGAGTTCAAAAATTAATAATAAATAGAAAATAAAATAAGATAGAAATACTTATGTAAATCAATAGTGAGAATTTCAGATAGGCGTATGGAGATGCTGTGGTCCTCTCGGATCTCTACTTTCTTCTTACATTCATCCAATCCTTCTTACTCCTTTCCATGGCAAGCTGTATGTAGGGCATCACCATTGTCAATGGCTACATCCCATCCTCTCAGTGAAAACGTTCCTATGCTCTGTCACAGCACGGCTAATCATCTGTCGGTTCTCAATCAGGTTGGAATAGAATCCCTTGATTCTTTTGCGTTTGTCATCACGCCCAGCCTTCAGGAGTTTGAAGCTCGTCACAGTCATTCAATCCCGGAATCCTACTCGGAATACCATAGACAAGGTTTAGACTTTCCGGATCCTCATGAATGCCGCCATCTATCTAACTTATATCACGAAGATTTTGTTGGGGAATCTAAGAGATATGCGCCCGGCCTAGAGTAGAACGAAGGTGGTTGTCAATCACACGCGTTCATAGGTGAAAATGATGATGAGTGTCACGGATCATCACATTCATCAAAGTGTTGTGCAACGTATATCTTGGAATGAGAATAAAAGAGAATTGAATAGAAAGTAATAATAATTGTATTGAAACTTGAGGTACAGCAGAGCTCCACACCCTTAATCTATGGTGTGTAGAAACTCCATTGTTGAAAATACATAAGTGAAAGGTTCAGGCATGGCCGAATGGCCAGCCCCCTAAATGATCAAGAGACTGAATGATAAAAGACTACAAAGTCCAAAGATTAAACTGTCAAAAGATGTCTAATACAATAGTAAATTATCCTATTTATACTTAGACTAGCTACTAGGGTTTACATGAGTAAGTAATTGATGCATAAATCTACTTCCGGGGCCCACTTGGTGTATGCTTGGGCTGAGCTTGATCTATCCATGAGCTGAGGCCTTTCTTGGAGTTGAACTCCAAGTTATAATGTGTTTTGGGCGTTCAACTCCGGATCATGACGTGTTTCTGGCGTTTAACTCCAGACAGCAGCATGTACGTGGCGTTCAACGCCAAGTTACGTCGTCAATTTCCAAATAAAGTATGGACTATTATATATTGCTGGAAAGCTCTGGATGTCTAATTTCCAACTCCGTTGAGAGCGCGCCATTTGGAGTTCTGTAGCTCCAGAAAATCCATTTCGAGTGCAGGGAGGTCAGATTCCAACAACATCAGCAGTCCTTTTGTCAGCCTTTTTTCAGAGTTTTGCTCAAGTCCCTCAATTTCAGCCAGAAATTACCTGAAATCATAGAAAAACAAAAAAACTCATAGTAAAGTCCAAAAATGTGAATTTAACATAAAAACTAATGAAAACATCCCTAAAAGTAGCTTGAACTTACTAAAAACCACCTAAAAACAATGCCAAAAAGCATATAAATTATCCGCTCATCACAACACCAAACTTAAATTGTTGCTTGTCCCCAAGAAACTAAAAATCAAATAGGATAAAAAGAAGAGAATATACTATAAATTCCAAAATATCAATGAATATTAATTATAATTAGATGAGCGGGACTTGTAGCTTTTTGCTTCTGAACAGTTTTGGCATTTCACTTTTTCCTTTGAAGTTTAGAATGATTGGCTTCTCTAGGAACTTAGAATTTCGGATAGTGTTATTGATTCTCCTAGTTAATTATGTTGATTCTTGAACACGGCTACTTATGAGTCTTGGCCGTGGCCCTAAGTACTTTGTTTTCCAGTATTACCACCGGATACATAAATGCCACAGACACATGACTGGGTGAACCTTTTCAGATTGTGACTCAGCTTTGCTAGAGTCCCCAGTTAGAGGTGTCTAGAGCTCTTAAGCACATTCTTTTTGCTTTGGATCACGACTTTAACCACTCAGTCTCAAGCTTTTCACTTGGACCTGCATGCCACAAGCACATGGTTAGGGACAGCTTGATTTAGCCGCTTAGGCCTGGATTTTATTTCCTTGGGCCCTCCTATCCATTGATGCTCAAAGCATTGGATCCTTTTTACCCTTGTCTTTTGGTTTTAAGGGCTATTGGCTTTTTCTACTTGCTTTTTCTTTTTCTTTCTTTTTTTTTGCAATTTTTTTTCGCAAGCTTCTTCTTTTTCACTGCTTTTTCTTGCTTCAAGAATCAATTTCATGATTTTTCAGATCATCAATAACATTTCTCTTTGTTCATCATTCTTTCAAGAGCCAACAATTTTAACATTTATAAACAACAAGATCAAAAATATGCACTGCTCAATCATTCATTCAGAAAACAAAAAGTATTGTCACCACATCAATATAATTAAATTAAATTCAAGGATGAATTCAAAATTCATGTACTTCTTGTTCTTTTGAATTAAAACATTTTTCTTTTAAGAGAGGTGAAGGATTAATGGAATTTATTCATAGCTTTAAGACATGGTTACTACATACTAATGATCATGAAATAAAGACACAAAACATAGACAAACACAACATAAAAACCGAAAAGCAGAAAGAAATAAGAACAAGGAATGAATCCACCTTTAGTGGCGTCTTCTTCTTGAAGGTCCAACAATGTCCTTAAGCTCTTCTATGTCCCTTCCTTGCCTTTGTTGCTCCTCCCTCATTGCTCTTTGATCTTCTCTTATTTCATGGAAAATGATGGAGTGCTCTTGATGTTCCACCCTTAATTGTCCCACATTGTAGCTCAAATCTTCTAAGGAAGTGTTGAGTTGTTCCCAATAGTTGTTGGGAGGAAAGTGCATCCCTTGAGGCATCTCAGGGATTTCTTGATGATGAGCTTCCTCATGCATCTCTTGAGAACCGTGAAGGGTCTCTCTTGCTTGCTCCATCCTTTTTTTGGTGATGGGCTTATCCTCTTCAATGGAGATGTCTCCTTCTATGATAACTCCAGCTGAGTAACATAGATGGCAAATAAGGTGAGGAAAAGCTAGCCTTGCCATGGTGGATGGCTTGTCGGCTATTTTGTAGATTTCATTGGAGATGACCTCATGAACTTCTACTTCCTCTCCAATCATGATGCTATGAATCATGATGGCCCGATCCACAGTAACTTCAGATCGGTTGCTAGTAGGAATGATGGAGCGTTGAATGAACTCCAACCATCCTCTAGCCACAGGCTTGAGGTCCAGTCTTCTTAGTTGAACTGGCTTGTCTTTGGAGTCTCTTTTCCATTGAGCTCCTCCCACACATATGTCCATTAGGACTTGGTCCAACCTTTGATTAAAGTTGACCCTTCTAGTGTACGGGTGTTCATCTCCTTGCATCATGGGCAAATGAAACGCCAACCTCACATTTTCTGGACTAAAATCTAAGTATTTCCCCCGAACCATTGTGAGATAATTCTTTGGATTCGGGTTCATACTTTGATCATGGTTCCTAGTGATCCATGCATTGGCATAGAACTCTTGAACCATTAAGATTCTGACTTGTTGCATGGGGTTGGTTAGGACTTCCCAACCTCTTCTTCGGATCTCATATCGGATCTCCGGATACTCATTCTTCTTGAGCTTGAAAGGGACCTCAGGGATCACCTTCTTCTTTGCCACAACATCATAGAAGTGGTCTTGATGGCTCTTGGAGATGAATCTTTCCATCTCCCATGACTCGGAGGTGGAATCTTTTGTCTTCCCTTTTCCTTTTCTAGAGGATTCTCCGGCCTTGGGTGCCATTGATGGTAGTGGAAAACAAAAAAGATTGTGCTTTGACCACATCAAACTTAAAATATTGCTCGTCCTCGAGCAAGAGAAGAAAGAAGAGAAGAAGAAGAAGAAGAGAATATGGTAGAGAGGGAGAGATGTAGGTTCGGCCAAGGTGAAGAAGAGGGGGTTGTGTTGTGTGAAAATGAAGTAGAATGGAAGGGTATATATAGGGAGAGGGGGGAGTGTATGTTCGGCCATTTAGGGTGGGAATGGGTGGGAAAATGGTTTTGAATTTTTGAAGGTAGGTGGAGTTTATGGGGAAGAGTGGATGGATGTGAGTGGTGAAGGGGGTGATTGGGAAGAGGAATTGAGGTGATTGGTGAAGAGTATTGGGAAGTGTGACATGGGAAATAGTCATCACAAAAATAGGATTAGGAGGTAAGGTAGGAATATAGTAGATGGGGATCCTGTGGGGTCCACAGATCCTGAGGTGTCAAGGAATTCCATCCCTGCACCAAATAGGCATGTAAAATGCCTTTGCACACCATTCTAGCGTTTAAACACCGTGTGGTGCACATTCTGGGCGTTCAACGCCCATGTAAAGCATGTTTCTGGCGTTGAACGCCAGTTTCATGCTTGTTACTGCTGTTCAGCGCCAGCTTTTCTTCTCTAGGCACATTCCTGGCATTCAGCGCCAGAATGTTGCTTGTTTCTGGCGTTCAGTGCCAGGTTGATGCTCTGTTCTGGCGTTGAACGCCAGCCAGATGCATCTTACTGGCGTTGAACGCCAGCCTGTGCCTCCTCCAGGGTGCAAATTTTTTTCTGCTGTTTTTGATTCTGTTTTTAATTTTTATGATTTTTTTTTGTGACTCCACATGATCATGTACCTAATAAAACACAAAATAACAATAAAATAAAATAAAGATTAGATAAATAAAAATTGGGTTGCCTCCCAACAAGCGCTTCTTTAATGTCAATAGCTTGAAAGTGGCTCTCATGGAGCCACAAGGTGATCAGGTCAATGTTGTATAGTCCCAACACCAAACTTAGAGTTTGGTTGTGGCCTCACAACATCAAACTTAGAATTTGACTGTGGGGGCTCTTCTTGACTCTGAACTGAGAGAAGCTCTTCATGCTTACTCTCTTTTGTCACAGAGGGATGGCCATGTGCCTTAAACACAAGGTAGTCCCCATTCAATTGAAGGACTAATTCACCTCTGTTGACATCTATCATAGCTCCTGCTGTGGCTAGGAAAGGTCTTCCAAGGATGATGCATTCATCATCTTCCTTCCTAGTGTCTAAGATTATGAAATTAGCAGGGATGTAAAGGCCTTCAACCTTTACTAACACATCCTCCACTATTCCATAAGCTTGTCTCAATGACTTGTCTGCCAATTGTAATGAGAACAAGGCAGGTTGTACCTCAATGATCCCCAGCTTTTCCATTACAGAGAGTGGCATAAGATTTATCCCTGACCCTAGATCACATAGAGCTTTTTCAAAGGTCATGGTGCCTATGGTGCAAGGTATCAAAAACTTGCTAGGATCTTGCTTCTTTTGAGGTAGAGTTTGCTGAATCCAGGTATCCAGTTCATTAATGAGCAAGGGAGGTTCACTTTCCCAAGTCTCATTACCAAACAACTTGGCATTCAGCTTCATGATAGCTCCTAAATATTGAGCAACTTGCTCTCCAGTCACATCTTCATCCTCTTCAGAGGAAGAATAGTCTTCAAAGCTCATGAATGGCAGAAGGAGATTTAATGGAATCTCTATGGTCTCTATATGAGCCTCAGATTCCTTTAGATCCTTAATAGGAAACTCCTTCTTGCTTGATGGACGTCCCAGGAGGTCATCCTCACTAGGATTTTCGTCTTCCTCCTCCCTTGTGCATTCGGCCATATTGATTATATCAATGGCCTTGCACTCTCCTTTTGGATTCTCTTCTGTATTGCTTGGGAGACTACTGGGAGGAGTTTCAATGATTTTCTTACTCAGCTGGCCCACTTGTGCCTCCAAATTTCTGATGGAGGATCTTGTTTCATTCATGAAACTGAAAGTGGCCCTTGACAGATCAGAGACTAGATTGGCTAAATTAGAAGTGTTTTGTTCAGAATTCTCTGTCTGTTGCTGAGAAGATGATGGATATGGCTTGCTATTGCTCAGCCTATTGCGTCCACCATTGTTAAAGCCTTGTTGAGGCTTTTGTTGATCCTTCCATGAGAAATTTGGATGATTTCTCCATGATGAATTATAGGTGTTTCCATAAGGTTCACCCATGTAATTAACCTCTGCCATTGCAGGGTTCTCAAGATCATAAGCTTCTTCAGAAGCTGCCTCTTTAGTACTGTTGGATGCATGTTGCCATCCATTCAGACTTTGAGAGATCATGTTGACTTGCTGAGTCAACACTTTGTTCTGAGCCAAGATGGCATTCAGAGCATCAATTTCAAGAACTCCTTTCTTCTGAGGTATCCCATTATTCACGGAATTCCTCTCAGTAGTGTACATGAATTGGTTGTTTGCAACCATGTCAGTGAGTTCTTGAGCCTCTTCAGGCATTTTCTTTAGGTGAATTGATCCACCTGCAGAATGGTCCAATGACATTTTCGAAAATTCAGATATGCCATAATAGAATATATCTAATATGGTCCATTCTGAAAACATGTCAGATGGACATCTTTTGGTCAGCTGTTTGTATCTTTCCCAAGCTTCATAGAGGGATTCACCATCTTTTTGTTTGAAGGTTTGAACATCCACTCTCAGCTTGCTCAGCTTTTGAGGAGGAAAGAATTTATCCAAGAAGGCAGTGACCAGCTTATCCCAGGAGTCCTGGCTATCCTTGGGTTGTGAATCCAACCATATTCTAGCTTTGTCTCTTACAGCAAAAGGGAAAAGCATGAGTCTGTAGACTTCAGGATCAACTCTATTCGTCTTTACAGTCTCACAGATCTGCAAGAACTCAGTTAAAAACTGATAAGGATCTTCAGATGGAAGTCCATAAAACTTGCAGTTTTGTTGCATTAAGGCAACTAGCTGAGGTTTCAGCTCAAAGTTGTTGGCTCCAATGGCAGGAATGGAGATGCTTCTTCCATCCAACTTGGACGTTGGCTTTGTGAAGTCACCAAGCATTCTCCTTGCATTATTATTATTTTCGGCTGCCATATCCTTCTCTTGTTCTAATATTTCTGAAAGGTTACCTTTAGATTGTTGTAATTTAGCTTCTGGATCAATTTCAACAAGAGTGCCTTTATCCTTGTTCCTGCTCATATGAAAGAGAAGAAAACAAGAAAAGAAAGAGGAATCCTCTATGTCACAGTATAGAGATTCCTTTATGTTAGTAGAAGAAGAAAGGGGAGAAGAATGAAGAAGAGTGGGTTCGGATATTTAGATGGAGAGATGTGAAGAGAAGTGTTAGTAAATAATTAATTAAATTGAGTAAGAAAAGAGAGGGGAAATTTCGAAAATAATTTTGAAAAAGGGGTTAGTAATTTTCGAAAATTAGAAATAAGATAAGATTAAAATTAAAATTTAAAATCAAAGAATTTTTTTGAAAAAGAGAGAAGTATTTTCGAAAATTAGAGAGGGATAGGTAGTTAGTTGGTTTTGAAAAAGATAGGAAACAAACAAAAAGTTAGTTAGTTGATTGAAAAAAATATTAAAATCAAATTTGAAAAAGATAAGAAGATAAGAAGTTAGATAAGATATTTTGAAATCAAATTTTGAAAAAGATAAAACTTTTGAAAAAGATAAGATAAGAGATAAAAAGATTTAATTCAAAAATTTGAAATTACTTACTTCACTAACAAGAAACTACAAGATAAGATTCTAGAACTTAAAGATTGAACCTTTCTTAACAAGAAAGTAACAAACTTCAAATTTTTGAATCAATCACATTAATTGTGAGTGAGTTTTCAAAAATGTGATATAAAGATAAGGAAAAGATTTTGAAAATAATTTGAAAAAGAATTTTTTGAAATTTTCGAAAAATAAAAAAATGAAAAAGATATAATTTTTGAAAAAGATTTTGAAAAGATAAGATTTTTAAAGTTGAAATTTTGACTTGACTTGTAAGAAACAACTAATTTTTAAAAATTTTTGACCAAGTCAACCCAAAATTTCGAAAATTTGGAGGGAAATAAGGAAAATATATTTTTTTTATTTTTGAATTTTTAAAGAAAAACACAAAAATGACCCAAAACATGAAAATTTTGGATCAAAACACAAGATGCATGCAAGAACACTATGAATGTCAAGATGAACACCAAGAACACTTTGAAGATCATGATGAACATCAAGAACATATTTTTGAAAAATTTTTGATGCACAGAAAACATGCAAGACACCAAACTTAGAAATTTTTAATGCTTGGAAAATATGAATGCAAAAATGCACATGAAAAACAACAAAAGACACAAAACAAGAAATCATCAAGATCAAACAAGAAGACTTACCAAGAACAACTTGAAGATCATGAAGAACACCATGAATGCATGAATTTTCGAAAAAATTGACACCAAACTTAAAAATTGACTCAAGACTCATACAAGAAACACAAAATATTTTTGGTTTTTATGATTTTTTTAATTTTTTTGGATTTTTATTAATTTTTTTCGAAAATAAAGTTTGGAAAAACGAAAAAGAAAAGAAAAATTTTGAAAAAGATTTTTGAAAAAAAAAATTTTGAAAAGAAAATTACCTAATCTGAGCAACAAGATGAACCGTCAGTTGTCCATACTCGAACAATCCCCGGCAACGGCGCCAAAAACTTGGTGGACGAAATTGTGATCCTCAAAGTTGGTCTCTTTGTATTTGTATGAAATCAAAAATACGCCAAAGAGATCATGGTGTGATAAATTGGGATCTTAATGATCCTTGGTGTGATCATAACTTCGTTCAACTTAACCAGCAAGTGTACTGGGTCATCCAAGTAATACCTTACGTGAGTAAGGGTCGATCCCACAGAGATTGTTGGCATGAAGCAAGCTATGGTCACCTTGCAAATCTCAGTTAAGCAGATTAAATTGGTTTATGATGAGTTCAAAAATTAATAATAAATAGAAAATAAAATAAGATAGAAATACTTATGTAAATCAATAGTGGGAATTTCAGATAGGCGTATGGAGATGCTGTGGTCCTCTCGGATCTCTACTTTCTTCTTACATTCATCCAATCCTTCTTACTCTTTTCCATGGCAAGCTGTATGTAGGGCATCACCATTGTCAATGGCTACATCCCATCCTCTCAGTGAAAACGTTCCTATGCTCTGTCACAGCACGGCTAATCATCTGTCGGTTCTCAATCAGGTTGGAATAGAATCCCTTGATTCTTTTGCGTTTGTCATCACGCCCAGCCTTCAGGAGTTTGAAGCTCGTCACAGTCATTTAATCCCAGAATCCTACTCGGAATACCATAGACAAGGTTTAAACTTTCCGGATCCTCATGAATGCCGCCATCTATCTAACTTATACCACGAAGATTTTGTTGGGGAATCTAAGAGATATGCGCCCGGCCTAGAGTAGAACGAAGGTGGTTGTCAATCACACGCGTTCATAGGTGAGAATGATGATGAGTGTCACGGATCATCACATTCATCAAAGTGTTAGGCAACGTATATCTTGGAATAAGAATAAAAGAGAATTGAATAGAAAGTAATAATAATTGTATTGAAACTTGAGGTACAGCAGAGCTCCACACCCTTAATCTATGGTGTGTAGAAACTCCATTGTTGAAAATACATAAGTGAAAGGTTCAGGCATGGCCGAATGGCCAGCTCCCTGAATGATCAAGAGACCAAATGATCAAAGACTACAAAGTCCAAAGATTAAACTGTCAAAAGATGTCTAATACAATAGTAAATTATCCTATTTATACTTAGACTAGCTACTAGGGTTTACATGAGTAAGTAATTGATGCATAAATCCACTTTCGGGGCCCACTTGGTGTATGCTTGGGCTGAGCTTAATCTATCCACGAGCTGAGGCTTTTCTTGGAGTTGAACTCCAAGTTATAAAGTGTTTTGGGCGTTCAACTCCGGATCATGACGTGTTTCTGGCGTTTAACTCCAGACAACAGCATGTACTTGGTGTTCAACGCCAGGTTACGTCGTCAATTTCTGAATAAAGTATGAACTATTATATATTGCTGGAAAGCTCTGAATGTCTACTTTCTAACACCATTGAGAGCGCGCCATTTGGAGTTCTGTAGCTCCAGAAAATTCATTTCGAGTGCAAGGAGGTCAGATTCCAACAGCATCAGCAGTCCTTTTGTCAGCCTTTTTCAGAGTTTTACTTAAGTCCCTCAATTTCAGCCAGAAATTACCTGAAATCACAGAAAAACACACAAACTCATAGTAAAGTCCAGAAATGTGAATTTAAAATAAAAACTAATGAAAACATCCCTAAAAGTAGCTTGAACTTACTAAAAACTACCTAAAAACAATGCCAAAAAGCGTATAAATTATCCGCTCATCAGCATCTCCCTTTATCCTTTGAAATTCAGAATGATTGGCATCCATAGGAACTCAGAATTCAGATAGTATTATTGATTCTCCTAGTGTAGTATGTTGATTCTTGAACACAGTTACTTTATGAGTCTTGGCCGTGGCCCTAAGTAGGGGTGGCAAGCGGGGAAGCCCGCCCCGCCCCGCCAGAAGCCCGCCCCGCCCCGCCTAATTAGGCGGTCCTAGAATGCTAGCCCGCCCTGCCTAACTGCCGCCTGGCGGGTTGGCGGGCTAAGCCTGCCAAAGCTCCTCTTTTTTTTTTTACTATTAACTACTAAGTAATATATATAATTTCACAACCATATTAATAAATTTATAATTTCTAATGGCATAAAAAATTATATTTTTTATATTCACAAACATTAAAGTCTTTGTAATTATAAATATCTAATAAATATTATTATAAACCAAATTTTTATTCAAAATATAAGTATAAATATTCTCTCCAAAGCAAAATAAACATAATCCAAAACATAATTATAAATATTGTCTCCAAAATAACATAAACATAATTTAAAACACTCAATTTTTATCTTCATACTCTTGTAAGTTAGGTTGGGGGAAGTTAGGTTTTAGGAAAAAAATTGCAAAAATACCCCCTCACTAAAAAAAACCTTAGCCCGGCGGGGAAGCCCGCCCCGCCCCGCCAAAGCCCGCCAAAACCCGCTGTTTAAGCGGTGCGGGTTAAGCGGGCTTTTGCTATTTGGCGGTCCCGATTTTCCAGCCCAGCCCGCCTTTTTTCGCGGGTTATGCGGGCCGGCCCGGCGGGTTTAGGCCCGTTTGCCACCCCTAGCCCTAAGCACTTTGTTTTCCAGTATTACCACCGGATACATAAATGCCACAGACACATGACTGGGTGAACCTTTTCAGATTGTGACTCAGCTTTGCTAAAGTCCCCAGTTAGAGGTGTCTAGAGCTCTTAAGCACACTCTTTTTGCTTTGGATCACGACTTTAACCACTCAGTCTCAAGCTTTTCACTTGGACCTGCATGCCACAAGCACATAGTTAGGGACAGCTTGATTTAGCCGCTTAGGCCTGGAATTACTTCCTTGGGCCCTCCTATCCACTGATGCTCAAAGCCTTGGATTCTTTTCACCCTTGCCTTTTGGTTTTAAGGGCTATTGGCTTTTTCTTTTTCTTGATCCAATGATTTCTTGTAAAAGTTTTTTTTTTCACTGCTTTTTCTTGCTTCAAGAATCAAATTCATGATTTTTCAGATCATCAATAACATTTCTCTTTTTCATCATTCTTTCAAGAGCCAACAATTTTAACATTCATAAACAACAAGATCAAAAATATGCACTGTTCAAGCATTCATTCAGAAGACAAAAAGTATTGCCAAGACATATAAATAATTAGAATTTTTCTTATTAAGAACTCGAAAAAATTATTGCCTCTTTATTCTAAAAATCTACTATTTTATTCATGTTTGATGATGATGAGAAAAATAAATTATAACTTAATTGAAAATAAAATCAAAATAGATATGCTAATTACTACTACTCCTATATAACTTCTAAGGTAAAATCCTATAATAATACTATCACAGAGTTAAAGCTAGAATTAGAACTTAACAACCTGTATTTTGGGAAGTGGATGTTCCTCTAGTCTATGGGATGCTTGGTCCTTCAAGAATTAATTTCTGATGCTTCCTCTTTCAGTTCACATCCTTGCTCTTCCTGTTCCCTTAGGTGCCATGATCTTAATGAGTTTTAGTTCAGTGATCATGGCAAATCACACCAAACTTACAGGTTTGCTTGTCCTCAAGCAAAAGAAAGGATAGGAGAGGAATAGAGGGAGAGGCAATTTCGAAATCCAAAAGATATGATGAGTTGAAAAAGATTTGAAAAAGAATTGGATTGGAAAAAGATTTGTGTTTATGAATTAAGATACATTTGATATTTTTAAAAAAAGGGATTTTAGAAATTAGGGTTTTTAGAAATTAGGATAAAAATTTTTGGAATTGAAGGATGATATTTTGAAACATGTTTATGCAAGAAATTATGAATTGAAACATAAAAATTAGAAAATTTGTGAAGAAAAACGAATTTTACCTCCTCCCCACCATTCTGGCGTTAAACGCCCAAATGCTGCTTGTTTTGGGCGTTTAACGCCCAATTGCTGCTTCTCCTGGGCGTTCAACACCCAGCTGTTGCTTCTTTCTGGCGTTCAACGCCCAGAAGATGCTTCTTTCTGGCGTTTAACGCCCAGATGGCTACCCTTACTGGCGTTGAACGCCCAGTGGGTGCTTCTTTTGGGCATTCAACGCCCAAAATGTTTCTTACTGGCTTTTTCACGCCAGTGAGCTTCCAAATTCCCTTGTAACTCTGTGAATCCAATTAATTGCTATTTTACCTTTTGAAGATACTCTGTCATATACCTGTAAAAATTAATTAATTAGTAAAAACAAATAAAATTAAATTTTGTGAATGGCTGGGTTGCCTCCCAGCAAGCGCTTCTTTAATGTCGTTAGCTGGACTATTACTGAGCTTTTAATCAAGTCTCAGTTTTCAGCATTCTTGCTCAAAATTGCTTTCAAGATAATGTTTAACTCTCTGTCCATTAACAATGAACTTTTTGTTAGATTCATTATCCTGAAGCTCTACGTATCCATATGGTGATACACTTGTAATCACATATGGACCTCTCCACCGGGATTTTAATTTCCCGGGGAATAATTTGAGCCTAGAATTAAATAGCAGAACTTTCTGCCCCGGCTCAAAGACTCTGGATGATAATTTCTTATCATGCCATCTTTTTGCTTTCTCTTTGTAAATTTTTGCATTCTGGAAAGCATTGAGTCTAAATTCCTCTAGCTCATTTAACTGGAGCAATCGTTTTTCTCCAGCTAACTTGGTATCAAGGTTTAGGAATCTGGTTGCCCAGTAGGCCTTGTGTTCCAGTTCCACTAGCAAGTGACATGTCTTTCCATACACAAGCTGGTATGGAGAGGTTCCTATAGGGGTCTTGAATGCTGTTCTGTATGCCCACAGGGCATCATCTAAGCTTCTTGCCCAATCCCTTCTACGGTTAATTACAGTCCATTCTAGGATTCTTTTGAGTTCTCTGTTTGAGACTTCAGCTTGCCCATTAGTCTGTGGGTGATATGGAGTAGCTACCCTGTGGCTAACTCCATAACGAACCAAAGCAGAGTAAAGCTGTTTATTGCAGAAATGAGTGCCCACATCACTGATTAATACTCTAGGGGTACCAAATCTGCTGAAGATATGTTTCTGGAGGAATTTTAACACTGTTTTAGTGTCATTAGTGGGTGTTGCAATAGCCTCTACCCATTTGGATACATAATCCACTGCCACCAGAATGTAAGTGTTTGAGTATGATGGTGGGAAAGGTCCCATGAAGTCAATACCCCATACATCAAACAACTCAATCTCCAAGATCCCTTGTTGAGGCATGGCATAACTGTGAGGCAGATTGCCAGATCTTTGGCAACTGTCACAATTAAGTACAAACACTCGGGAATCTTTATAGAGAGTAGGCCAGTAGAAGCCACATTGGAGGACTCTTGTGGCTGTTCGCTCACTTCTAAAATGTCCTCCATACTGTGATCCATGACAGTGCCATAGGATCTTCTGCGCTTCTTCCTTAGGCACACATCTACGGATTAATCCGTCTGCACATCTCTTGAAGAGATATGGTTCATCCCAAAGATAGTACTTTGCATCCGTGATCAATTTCTTTGATTGCTGCCTACTGTACTCTTTGGGTATGAAACTCACTGCCTTGTAGTTTGTAATATCTGCAAACCATGGCACTTCCTGGATGGCAAAGAGTTGCTCATCCAGAAAGGTTTCAGAGATCTCAGTAAGAGGGAGGGACGCCCCTTCTACTGGTTCTATTCGGGACAGGTGATCTGCTACCTGATTCTCTGTCCCTTTTCTGTCTCTTATTTCTATATCAAACTCTTGCAGAAGCAACACCCATCTTATAAGTCTAGGTTTTGAATCCTGCTTTGTGAGTAGATATTTAAGAGCAGCATGATCAGTGTACACAATCACTTTTGATCCTACTAAGTAGGATCTAAACTTGTCAATGGCATAAACCACTGCAAGTAATTCTTTTTCTGTGGTTGTGTAATTTTTTTGGGCATCATTTAAAACACGGATGGCATAGTAAATGACGTGCAAAAGCTTGTCATGCCTTTGTCCTAACACTGCACCAATGGCATGGTCACTGGCATCACACATGAGTTCAAATGGCAATGTCCAGTTTGATGCAGAGATGATTGGTGCTGTGACCAATTTAGCCTTTAGAGTCTCAAATGCCTGCAGACACTCCTTATCAAAGACAAATGGCGTGTCAGCAGCTAGCAGGTTGCTCAGAGGTTTGGCGATTTTTGAAAAATCCTTTATAAACCTCCTATAGAATCCTACATGCCCCAGAAAGCTTCTGATTTCCTTAACATTGGCAGGTGGTGGTAATTTTTCAATTACCTCTATCTTAGCTTGATCCACCTCTATTCCCTTGTTCGAAATTTTGTGCCCAAGGACAATTCCTTCAGTCACCATAAAGTGACATTTTTCCCAGTTTAAAACCAGGTTAGTCTCTTGGCATCTCTTTAGAACAAGTGCTAGATGGTCAAGACAGGAGCTGAATGAGTCTCCAAATACTGAAAAGTCATCCATGAAGACTTCCAGAAATTTTTCCACCATATCAGAGAAAATTGAGAGCATGCACCTCTGAAAGGTTGCAGGTGCGTTGCACAGGCCAAATGGCATCCTTCTGTATGCAAATACTCCAGATGGGCATGTGAATGCTGTTTTCTCCTGATCCTGGGAATCTATTGCAATTTGATTATAACCTGAATATCCATCCAGGAAGCAGTAGTATTCATGACCTGCTAGTCTTTCTAACATCTGGTCTATGAATGGTAAAGGAAAATGATCCTTTCTGGTGGCTGTATTGAGCCTTCTATAATCAATACACATACGCCACCCTGTAACTGTTCTTGTAGGAACCAGTTCATTTTTTTCATTATGAACCACTGTCATGCCTCCCTTCTTAGGGACAACTTGGACAGGGCTTACCCAGGGGCTGTCAGAAATAGGATAAATAATCCCAGGCTCTAGTAATTTAGTGACCTCCTTCTGCACCACCTCCTTCATGGCTGGATTCAGCCGCCTTTGTGGTTGAACCACTGGCTTGGCGTCACCCTCCAGTAAGATCTTGTGCATGCATCTGGCTGGGCTAATGCCCTTGAGATCACTGATGGACCACCCAAGAGCTGTCTTGTGTGTCCTTAGCACTTGAATTAGTGCTTCCTCTTCCTGTGGCTCTAAGGTAGAGCTTATGATTACAGGAAAGGTATCACCTTCTCCCAGGAATGCATATTTTAGGGATGGTGGTAATGGTTTGGCTCGGGTTTAGGAGGTTTCTCCTCTTCCTGAGGGATTTTCAGAGGTTCTACTATTCTCTCTGATTCCTCCAGATCAGGCTGAACATCTTTAAAGATGTCCTCTAGCTCTGATTCGAGACTCTCAGCCATATTAACCTCTCTTACCAGAGAGTCAATAATATCAACACTCATGCAATCATTTGGGGTGTCTGGATGTTGCATGGCTTTGGCAACATTCAACTTGAACTCCTCCTCATTGACTCTCAAGGTTACTTCCCCTTTTTGGACGTCAATGAGGGTTCGGCCAGTTGCTAGGAAAGGTCTTCCTAGAATGAGAGTTGCACTCTTGTGCTCCTCCATTTCCACCACCACAAAGTCAGTAGGAAAGGCAAATGGCCCAACCTTAACAATCATGTCTTCAATCATGCCTGATGGGTATTTAATGGAGCCATCAGCAAGTTGAAGACATATCCTGGTTGGTTTGATTTCTTCAGTCAAACCAAGCTTTCTGATAGTAGATGCAGGTATTAGGTTGATACTTGCCCCAAGATCACATAAAGCTTGCTTGGTACAAGTACCCTCTAATGTACATGGTATCATAAAGCTCCCAAGATCTTCAAGCTTCTCAGGTAAGCTTTTTAGAATGACTGCACTGCATTCTTCAGTGAGGTAAACTTTTTCAGTCTCCCTCCAATCCTTCTTATGACTTAAGATCTCTTTCATGAACTTAGCGAGTATTTGCTCAAGTGCTTCTGCAAACGGAATCTTTATTTCAAGAGTCCTGAGATAGTCTACAAAGCGAGCAAATTGCTTATCCTGTTCCGCTTGGCGGAGTTTTTGAGGATAAGGCATTTTGGCTTTATATTCCTCAACCTTAGTTGCTGCAGGTTTATTACCTACAGAAGTGGGTTGGGAAGCCTTTTTAGAAGGGTTGTTATCAGCACTTGTATGTGACTGATCCCCCATTGGCGTTTGAATGCCAGGGGTGGAAGCTGGAGTGGCGTTAGACGCCAACTCCTTATTTGTTACTGGCGTCTGAACACCAGAACTATGCTTCCCTTGGGCGTTCAACGCCGGATTCATGCTTGTTTCTGGTGTTGAACGCCAGAAATGAGCATGGTCTGGGCGTTCAGCGCCAGCCTTATTCCTCTCTGGGCTCTGATTGTCCTCAGAGGGATTTTGAGCAGCTATTTGTTCATTTCTTGGCTTCCTGCTGCTTTGAAGTGAAGTATTTAATGTTTTTCCACTTCTTAATTGAACTGCTTGACATTCTTCTGCTATTTGTTTTGACAGTTGCCTTTCTGTTTGCTTTAACTGTACTTCCATATTCCTGTTAGCCATTCTTGTTTCTTGTAGTATTTCCTTGAATTCGGCTAGCTGCTGGGTTAGAAAGTCTAATTGCTGATTGAATTCATTAGCCTGATCCACAGGACTGAGTTCAGCAGTTACTGTTTTAGCTTCTTCTTTCATGGAGGATTCACTGCTTAGATACATATGCTGATTTCTGGCAACTGTATCAATAAGCTCTTGAGCTTCTTCAATTATTTTTCTCATATGTATAGATCCACCAGCTGAGTGGTCTAGAGAAATCTGAGCTTTTTCTGTAAGCCCATAGTAGAAGATGTCTAATTGCACCCACTCTAAAAACATTTCAGAGGGGCATTTTCTTAGCATCTCTCTGTATCTCTCCCAGGCATCATAAAGGGATTCATTATCTCCTTGTTTGAATCCTTGAATGCTTAGCCTTAGCTGTGTCATCCGTTTTGGAGGGAAATAGTGATTCAGGAATTTTTCTGACAGCTGTTTCCATGTTTTTATGCTGTTTTTAGGCTGGTTATTTAACCACCTCTTAGCTTGATCTTTTACAGCAAATGGAAACAGTAATAATCTGTAGACATCCTGATCTACTTCCTTATCATGTACTGTGTCAGCAATTTGTAAAAATTATGCCAGAAACTCTGTAGGTTCTTCCTGTGGAAGACCGTAATACTGACAGTTTTGATGCACCATGATAATGAGCTGAGGATTCAACTCAAAGCTACTAACTCCAATGGAGGAGGATATACAGATACTACTCCCATATGAAGCAGTAGTGGGGTTAGCATATGACCCCAGAGTCCTCCTGGACTGTTCATTTCCACTTAGTTCCATGATGGAATAAAGGAGATGGTATGGATGTTGATATTATTTATTTTATAAAAATTTATTTTATAAAATAAAATAAAAACGAAATAAATAAAAGAAAATTGAAAATATTTTGAAATTGAAATCTGAATTTTTATATAAAATTTTCGAAAATGTAGTTCAAAATTAGTTAGAAAAGATATTTTTTTAATTTTGAATTTTATGATGAAAGAGAAAAACACACAAAAGACACAAGACTTAAAATTTTTAGATCTAATGCTCCTTATTTTCGAAAAATTTTGGAGGAAAAACACCAAGGAACACCAAACTTAAAAATTTTAAGATCAAAACACAAGAAAGACTCAAGAACACCTTGAAGATTCACAAGAATACAAAGAACAAAAGAAAGAACACCAAACTTAAAGTTTTTAGAAAACCAAGACAAATTTTCGAAAATTAAAGAAAAATTAACAAGAAAACACCAAACTTAGAGTTTGGCACAAGATTCAATTAAAGAAAAATTATTTTTTTTTTTGAAAAAGATTTTAAAGAAGATATCCAATTATCAAGAACAACTACTAATACTCCAGCCAATTGGGCAGTAACTTCAATGTTGATTTTAAAGATGTATTATATTTATGGATAAAAGTAAAAATTTTTGAAAGTTAATGTTTTGAAAAAGCACAAGAAAAACAAGAAAAGACACAAAACAAGAAAAACTCAAGATCAAACAAGAAAAATAAACAAGAACAACTTGAAGATCAATGAAGAACAAAGAACACAAGTTCGAAAATTTAAAAGAAAAATATAAAATATGCAATTAACACCAAACTTAGAACAAGACACTAAACTCACGAAAATTAACAATTAATTAAGAAAAATAATATTTTTGAAAAGAAATAAAATAAGAAATAAATTATTCCTAATCTAAGAAATAAAATAAACCTTTAGTTGTTCAAACTCGAACAATCCCCGGCAACGGCGCCAAAAACTTGGTGCACGAAATTGCAATAACACTTTTTGCAATCCGCACAACTAACCAGCAAGTGCACTGGGTCGTCCAAGTAATACCTTACGTGAGTAAGGGTCGAATCCCACGGAGATTGTTGGTTTGAAGCAAGCTATGTTTATCTTATTATTCTTAGTCAGGATGCCAACAACAGTGTTTTTCAAGTTCAGTGAAGAAAGGAAAAAGGGCATAAAATAAATACTTGTTATGCAGTAATGGAGAATATGTTGGAGTTTTGGAGATGCTTTGTCTGATTTATTCCTGTAATGTAATATTACATCCATGGAAAAGTGCAAAGTTCCCTCCATGGCAAGCTGTATGTAGGGTGTCACTGTTGTCAATGGCTACTTCCCATCCTCTCAGTGAAAATGGTCCAAATGCTCTGTCACAGCACGGCTAATCATCTGTCGGTCCTCAATCAGGTTGGAATAGAATCCAATGATTCTTTTGCGTCTGTCACTAATGCCCAGCCTTCAGGAGTTTGAAGCTCATCACAGTCATTCAATCCCGGAATCCTACTCGGAATACCACGGACAAGGTTTAGACTTTCCGGATTCTCATGAATGCCGCCATCAATCTAGCTTATACCACGAAGATTCTGATTAAAGAATCTAAGAGAAGCTCATTCAATCTGATGTAGAACGGATGTGGTTGTCAGGCATACGTTCATGGATTGAGGAAGATGATGAGTGTCACGGATCATCACCCTCTTCATAATTAAGCGCGAATGAACATCTTAGATAGGAACACACACGTTTGAATGGAGAAATAGAAACAATTGCATTAATTCATTGAGACGCTGCAGAGCTCCTCACCCCCAACAACGGAGTTTAGAGACTCATGCTGCCAAGGAATATAAAATCCAGTTCTATAGACGTCATGAGGTACAAAATAAGTCTCTAAAAGTTGTTTAAATAGTAAACTAGTAACCTAGGTTTACAAAATATGAGTAAACTAAGATAATTGGTGCAGAAATCCACTTCTGGGGCCCACTTGGTGTGTGCTGGGGCTGAGACTAAAGCTTCTCACGTGCGTGGGCTATTTCTGGAGTTGAACGCCAGGTTGTGACGTGTTTTGGGCGCTAAACTCCAACTTGTAACCTGTTTCTGGCACTGGACGCCAGACAGCAGCATGAAACCGGCGTTGAACGCCAGTTTACGTCATCTATCTTCGCGCAAAGTATGGACTATTATATATTGCTGGAAAGCCCTGGATGTCTACTTTCCAACCCAATTGAGAGTGCGTCAATTGGACTTCTGTAGCTCCAAAAAATCCATTCCGAGTGCAGGGAGGTCAGGATCCAACAGCATCAGCAGTCCTTTTTCAGCCTAACTCAGATTTTTGCTCAGCTCCCTCAATTTCAGCCAGAAAATACCTGAAATCACAGAAAAACACACAAACTCATAGTAAAATCCAGAAATATGATTTTTGCCTAAAAACTAATAATATTATACTAAAAACTAATTAAAACATGCTAAAATCTACATGAAATTACCCCCAAAAAGCGTATAAAATATCCGCTCATCAGAGGAAGAGCTAAAAGAGGCAGAATTAATGAAGACAGTAGAGGAGAAAATAGTGTGGAGTAAGGTAACATAGGTGAAGAAAGCTTCTTCTATCTTAAAATGGCTGAAGGGGCGGGCCTATACAAGTCCCAACTCAAGCCATGAGTATTATTAACTAGAACTATCATGGGATAGCGGCCCCACAATAGTGTCAGAGATCCATGATCTCGGCAGAAAATGTAAGCCAAACCTTTTATTCTTAATAGAAACTAGAGCTAAGGATAACAAGATTAGAAACATTAGGAAGAAGTTATATTTTGAAAAACACTTTTGTGTAGAACTACGGGACTTGTCCAACAGTCTTTACCTATTATAAAATAAAATTCTAGAGATTGATATTTATGCATGGTTTGACAAATACATTAAAGCTAAAATAAAGAAAAGGAGTGGTGATCAATGGCTATATTATTTTGTATATGGTGATCTATGTAACACCCTACCATACAAAGTCTTATGCTTAAGTCATAATTCAGAGATGCTAAGGTATTACGACCTCTAAAGTAAAAATTTAGTACATATAGTAGTATGAATGATTGATTATAACTAGGAGCCTTTGTAGAAAAAGGGGTAAACAAAAACCAATCGCAACTCAAAGCGCAACACTCCGATCGATAACGTAACGAACAAGGATAACCAACGCGTGATTATATATATACAAAGGAGTGTCAAAAACAGGAATATCAAAACTCAAGATCCGGCTGCGAAGATAACCGGTCCGAGCATAACAATATATACATATGATAGAAATAAGGAAAACCCCAAAGGAAACCCAAAGGGACACAAATACATAAAACCTATTCTCCAAAATCTCCCATAAGAGGAGTCATCACAGTTTGTATTATTTAATGGAGATAAAAGTATCTAAGCAAAACATGTAACCAAAACATAAACCCCAAGAACAAGGAATCTTCGCAAATCTAGGAGTCTCCAGCATGCCTCAACGGAAAACATCACGTCCTGCATCTGAAAACCACAAAATCCGCATGGGTGAGAACCAGAGGTCCCCAGCATGGTAACAGCTTCCACATATATAATACATAATAATGGAGGAAAGCCGAAGGCAATCCTAAAACTTCCTCCAGATAATATCAAAGCTTATAAACAAGCTAAACCATAAAGGGCATCTGACTAAAGATACTTCAGTCTAACTAATACTTCCCTTTCCAATTCCTTCAGACCTCCCAACCACCAGTAGGAGTATAATGTAGCAAACACAGTTATATCAAGCAAGAGATATACAATTAGGAACAAGTAAGGCATTTAGACAATTAGCAAGTAATATGCAGTCAAATAGGCAATCTCAAACAATTCACATAATATGCATATGATGAATGCCTGTCCCTAGTGGCTGATGATATCATCTGTCGGTTATAGAGCCAACCCGACAAGTCCTGGTAGCTAACCATTGGACTGTCCCTCTGTCATGCATCCCCAACTCGAGTTATACTCATCATAAACTTGATCATAATCATGATCTATATCCATCACCTTCACTGGTGAATATTTACGGGGGCGAGCTCATCCGGGTCTTTCACAGTGCCCGGCCACACTTATGACATAGGGTCAAAAGAGAATCAAGTCTCAACCTGGAGCACGTGGTGGCTAGCCACTGCTACTACCCAGGGAAACTCGTATCTCCGATAGTGGAAGTGCAAATCACAATTATCAATAATTCAGCATAAACATGCATGAATTCTCATCCATGGATCAACATCCATATCAGCCATTCCGGCTCACGGTTAAATCCATAACCAGCCAATATTCATAGCATACACAGCTATTCCGGCTCACGGTTCAATCCAGAACCAGCCAATATTCATAGCATACACAGCTATTCCGGCTCACGGTTCAATCCAGAACCAGCCAATATATAAACAATTACGGCCCTTCGGCCAATGGCATAACCAGCACTTCCACCACCATCCTCCACATCTCACATAATCATCAATGATCCTCATTGATTATTCATTTCCCTTGCTTCACTCGCAAGTTACCACATCCACTAGCTCCTTCTCTCATAGCTAGGCATATCATAATGATTTAAGATATAAGTGGTGAGATCGGAGGCTTAGAAGTATGAAATTTGGCTTTTACAACTCAAAAATCAACTTTGGGATGAAAACGAGTCTGCGCGTACGCGCACTCCACGCGCACGCGTGGATGGCCTCAAAAACTTCATCGACGCGTAAGCGTCATGCACGCTAACGCGTGGATTAAACAGTTGCCAATCGACGCGCAAGCGTCAACCACGCGTACGCGTGGGTGTCCTCGTGCCCCAGGCACAACACTGGCACAGTTCTGGCATAACTCTCGGGAAAATGGCTGGGCATTGGGTGCAGCACAATCGGCGCGCCCGCGCACATCACGCGCACACGTGGATGGCATTTTCGGGAAGAATGGCGCGCACGCGCCAAGTGCGCCCACGCGCAAGGGGTCATTCTGCTAAAAATTTTCTAAGTTAAAAGCTGCAGAATTCACCAATTTAAACCCCAATCTTCCAACGGACATAACTTTCTCATTTTAAATCATTTTTCACCCGTTCTTCGAACGGCATGGACATCCCGGATCCAATTTCATTTCTAAATAAATTTGGCACAAAACAGAGATCCGTAGTCTAAGTTATGTTCCACCAAAGTATGCCCCAAAACCATGTTTTTCATAAAAACCACAAAGTGCCATTTTCAAAACAAGCCATTTCCAACTCTTTTCAAAATCAATCAAAACATGCCATTTTCATCCCTTTTTCTTGAAATCAATCAAAATATATCAAATTCAACATCAAGCCTCCTCAACTCACACATTGACACTTCACCACAATTTATCAAAATCACTATCTCATCATTTTAACCCACTTCACCCAAGTGGCTCAAAATCAAACACATTGACATATCATATACTCTTCCTCATGCCAATTCCAACAACACCAAATCCAATAAATCATCATTGTACGCAATCAATATCATACTCACCATCAACATGGTTCAACCCACAATTCAACCATAACCAATCATCAAGCATATATCACAACATGCATATTTCTCATACATCATACTACCAAGGCATCAATAATCATCATCACATATATGACCACATCATATATCTCAATCATTCAACAACATCAACCATTCAATGCCTATCTTAGGGCCTCTAGCCTAAGTATTTCCTACCACATTACATATTAGATACGGGAAACCGAAACCATACCTTAGCCGATTTTCCCAAGCTCCACCGGAGCACTTCCAAACCACTTATCCACAAGCTCTCAAGGCCTCAACACCTCCAAGAACAGATTTTTTCACCACCAAACCCTTTCCAAGCTTTTCAAAATCACCAATCAAGCTCCAATATTCATACATACACAACCTAAGCCACAACCATCATACCCATACACAACATCTCAAAACCCAAACATCATAAAACAACAAAATACACTAGGGTTGAGAATCTTACCATACCCAAGGTCCAAGGAGACAAGATTAACCTTCTCCTTCAAGAGAGTTGGGTCCTATAACATCAAAGAACCCAAAATCTCAACATTTCACCCATGAAACTCGAAAATAAGGGCTGAGATTTCGAACGGCAACACGTGGCTTACTTCAAGATTGGTTGTATGGGTTTTGTAGAGCTCTCCGCGGTGAACGCGTGGCCGCAAACGGGGCGGCAATCGGAGCTCTAGATCAAAAGTTATGGTGGTTTGAAGATCAACCAAGGGAGAGAACTTGAGAGAGTGTTCTTCCTCCCTTTCTCTCTAATTTCAGCTTGTGTGTGTAACAAATGAGGAGAGAGAGTCCTGAAAACTAGGGTTTTGGTTAAGTTATGTTGGGCCAAGGGCCCACTTTGGGTCCGTTTGGCCCGGTTTGGCCCGTTTGGTCCAATCTTGGTCCGAATTCTATAAAATTGGTACCGAAATTCTCGTCTCAATCTCCTCTATCACATTTAGCCATAAAAATCACATTTTAGGCTTTCTAGAATAAATTCTCATTTATGGGTTAATTAGCCGTTAATTAACCGGGTTTTACATTCTACCCACCTAATTGGGAATTTTGCCCACAAAATTCAAATGCAATTACCTGAGAATAAATGCGGGTAATCCGTTCGCATCTCTGACTCAAGTTCCCAAGTGTGTTCCTCAACACCGCCTCGACTCCAAGCCACTTTCACTAATGAAACTTCTTTTCCACGCAACCGTTTGATACTAGAATCATCGATACTGACTGGAGCCACTGGAAGCGTCAAATCTTCCCTTAACTGAACCGACTCAGGTTCCAACACATGGCTAGCATCAGGAGTGTACTTCCGAAGCTGCGACACGTGAAACACGTCGTGCAGATTCGAAAGATGAGGTGGTAGAGCCATCCAATACGCCACCGGTCCAATCCTCTCCAGGATCTGAAATGGACCAATGTATCTAGGATTCAACTTCTTTGCCTTAATCGCCCTACCTACTCCCGTAGTCGGAGTAACCTTAAGAAAAACATGATCCCCTTCCTCAAATTCTAAGGGCTTTCGCCTCTGGTCGGCATAACTCTTTTGACAACTCTGCGCCGTAAGCATCCTATCACGGATTTTCTTGACTTGTTCAGTAGTCTCAGCTATCATTTCCGGCCCTAACAAGCTTTTCTCTCCAGCTTCATACCAACATAGTGGAGATTGACATTTCCTCCCATACAAGGCCTCATACGGAGCCATTCCAATGCTCGCATGATAACTATTATTGTATGCAAACTCCACCAATGGCATATACCGGTTCCAACTCGCCGGTTGGTCCAAAACACAAGCTCTCAACATATCCTCTAGTGTTTAGATCGTCCTCTCAGATTGACCATCGGTTTGAGGATGGTAAACCGTGCTCAAGCTTAATCGGGTTCCAAAAGCTTTCTGAAATGCACCCCAAAACCTTGAAGTGAAACGAGGATCTCTATCAGAGATTATAGTAGCAGGTACACCATGAAGTCTCACAATCTCCTTTATGTATAACCGTGCTAGCTCCTCAAGGGTGTAAGTCATACGAATGGGTAAAAAGTGAGCTGACTTCGTCAGTCGGTCCACAATCACCCAAATAGCATCAAAACCAGTCCTAGTCCTTGGTAATCCCGACACAAAGTCCATTGCAATACTTTCCCACTTCCATTGTGGAATCTCTAAAGGTTGCAACATCCCGGAAGGTCTTTGATGTTCAATCTTTACCTTTTGACAAGTTAAGCACTTTGAAACATATTCCGCCACATCATTCTTCATACCCGGCCACCAGAACATCGCCTTTAAATCATGGTACATCTTAGTACTTCCCGGGTGAATGGAGAATCCGCTTTGTGTGCCTCCTTTAAAATATCTTGCCTCAAAGTGCCGACATCCGGCACAATGATCCTACCCTTGAATCTCCATAACCCATCTTTTTCTTCCGACACTCTCCACCGTTTTCCTTGCTCAATAGCCGGTAACACCTTCCATAACGCTTCATCATTTTGATGAGCCTTTAGGAGTTTGGACTTAAAATCACTTGAGATCTCTAATCGGCTCAAACACAAAGTTCCGGATACTTCTCGAGCACCAATTTTTAGACTCTCAAATCCCTTGAGCAACTTCTCCTCTTGAAGCATCATCCAAGCCGCATATAATGACTTTCGACTTAAAGCATCCGCCACTACATTCGCTTTTCCCGGATGGTAGTGCAACTCAAAGTCGTAGTCCTTCAACAATTCCATCCACCTTCTCTGCCTCATATTAAGCTCTTTCTGATCGAAGAGGTACTTCAAGCTCTTATGATCAGAGAAAACTTGGAACTTAACCCCATAGAGATAATGCCTCCACACCTTCAAGGCAAACACAACCGCAGCGAGTTCCAAATCATGCGTAGGGTAACTAACTTCATGAGGTCTCAACTGTCGTGAGGCATACGCCACCACATTACGATGCTGCATCAGCACGCACCCTAGACCCTTCAATGAGGCATCACAATACACCTCAAATGGCTCATTCGGCTCAGGTAACACTAACACAGGTGCAGTGGTCAACTTTTTCTTCAATGTCTGAAAGCTCTCCTCGCACTCAGGAGTCCAAACAAATGGAGTGTCTTTGCGGGTTAACTTTGTCATTGGCAAAGCTATTTGTGAAAAGCCTTTGATAAACCTTCGGTAATAGCCAGCTAAACCCAGAAAACTCCTTATCTCCGTCACGGTGGTTGGTTACTTCCAATCCATCACAGCCTCCACCTTAGTTGGATCTACGGCTATTCCTTTCTTACTCACCACATGGCCCAAAAACTTCACCTCACTCTTCCAAAACTCACACTTAGACAGTTTTGCATAGAGTTTCTTCTCCTTTAGAATCTGCAACACGGTCCTCAAGTGTTCCGCATGCTCTTCTTCAGTCTTGGAATAAATCAGTATGTCATCAATGAAGACAACAACGAATTTATCCAGAAACGGACGGAAAACTCTATTCATGTAGTCCATAAACACTGGAGGAGCGTTCGTCAACCCGAAAGACATTACAGTGTACTCGTAATGACCATAACGAGTCCTAAAAACAGTCTTAGGGATATCCTCACCCCTCACCCTTATCTGGTGATAACCGGACCGCAAGTCGATCTTGGAGAAAACTCCAGCTCCTTGTAACTGATCCATGAGATCATCAATTCTCGGCAATGGGTACTTATTCTTTATTGTAACCTTGTTCAACTGCCTGTAATCCACACAGAGCCGCATACTCCCATCCTTCTTCTTCACCAGTAACACTGGAGCACCCCACGGAGATACACTTGGGCGTATAAAATTCTTTCCCAACAAATCCTCTAACGGAGACTTTAGCTCGTTCATCTCTAACGGTGACATCCTATAAGGAGCACTTGAGATTGGTCCCGCCCCGGGCACCAATTCAATAGCAAATTCAACCTCTCGGTTAGGTGGAAACTCATCAATATCATCAGGAAACACTTCCGGAAACTCACACACAACCGGAATCTGTTCCAACCTTTGATCATCACCCAAAACGCCCGCGGTTAACAACATGATACCCTGACATTCGGTTCCGGAACAGTTCACCATCATCAAATTCAAGTAATAATTAGTCACCACGATCGGCCCTTCAGTATCCTCCGGCATAAAGTACACCGACTTTGTAGAACAATCTAGCAGAACATGGTTCTTAGATAACCAGTCCAATCCCAAGATAAGATCAAGACCAATCATCGGTAAGCAGATTAAATTATGAATAAAATCACGCTGCTTGAACCTAAAGGAAACTTCCGGGCATCCTAGCCTAGTTACCATGGCTTCATGGGTAGCATTGTGCACTCTTAGATCATAACCTAAAGTTACAACCTTCAATCCTAACTCATGGGCTTTCTCAAATGCAATGAATGAATGCGATGCTCCCGAATCAAATAAAGCATTTAAAGTTTGACCAGCCATCTCACAATTACCTCGAATGAGTGTCTCAGATCCCTCAGCTCCTACAGCTGAAGTGGTGAACACCCGACCAGTCTGTTGTGCTTTTCCAGCACCTTGTTTCTGCTTCTCAGGACAATTTACGGCTTTATGCCCCGCCTTTCCACAAGTGTAGCACAAACCCCATCCGGCCTTGCATGGTGCTCCCGGATGGTGACTTCCACATCTAGTACAAGCTTGATCATTTTGAGGCTACTTCCCAAACTTCCTCCCTTGGGAGTTGTTGTTGTTGTTGGGCCTCCTAAAAGAGCTTCCTCTCTTGAAAGACGGACCTCTAGGTGCAAAGCTCTTCCCTCGGTTCTGTGGGAATGATCCCTTTTGACTCCCTTTCTCAGCGGTTGCCCTCTTCACACACTCTTCAGCAACCCTACACTTGTTTACCAACTCGGAGAAAGTTCTAATCTCCATTGGTCCCACTGAACTAAAAATATCACTCCGGAGTCCTCCTTCATATTTAACACACTTCCATTCCTCATATTCCACCGGAGTCCCTTGGCACATACGAGAGAACCTGAACAGCTCCTCAAACTTGTCAGTATACTCTGATATGGATATAGTACCCTGCTTCAGCTGTAACAATTCAAGCTCCTTGGCCGTCCTAGCAGAAGTCGGAAAGTACTTCTTATAGAACTCTTCTTGGAAGACATTCCAAGTGATATAGTCATCACCCTGCTGCAGAAGACGTCGGATACCTTGCCACCAATGCGACGCTTCACCGACAAGCATATAGGTAGCAAACTCGACACGCTGCCCTTCAGGTACCACTTGTGCTTGCAGTGCTCGCTCTATAGCCTGAAACCATGTATCAGCCTCAGTCGGACTAGTAGTTCCCTTGAACTTAGGTGGATTAACCTTCAAAAGTTTGCCAGCGTCATCGGGCCATGAACTCCACCTCCATCATTACCATGGTTGTTCATCTGTTGGCCAAGAGCCTCAGCAGTGGCTTGCATAGCCGTAGCCATGTTCTCCAACGCAGTTATAAAGTTCACCGGGTCATGAGGGTTATTCTTCGGTGCACGAGCATTAGTACGACCTCTCACACTACCTCTACCGCGTCCACGAGGCGCCATCTGGTTCCTATACATACCAAACAATCGATATTAAGTTGATCAGTCTCAATATCGGAAGTCTAGTACTTCAAAGTCCCAAATGCATGCTCATGAACGTTTATGCCAATTATATCAAGCAGATATACTAATAGCACATAACACACACAGAGAGAATGCACAGAAGCATAATCAGTCCATCCCTCAGGCTCTACAGGAACGAACTGCTCTGATACCATAATGTAACACCCTACCATACAGAGTCTTATGCTTAAGTCATAATTCAGAGATGCTAAGATATTACGACCTCTAAAGTAAAAATTTAGTACATATAGTAGTATGAATGATTGATTATAACTAGGAGCCTTTGTAGAAAAAGGGGTAAACAAAAACCAATCGCAACTCAAAGCGCAACACACCGATCGATAACGTAACGAACAAGGATAACCAACGCGTGATTATATATATACAAAGGAGTGTCAAAAACAGGAATATCAAAACTCAAGATCCGGCTGCGAAGATAACCGGTCCGAGCATAACAATATATACATATGATAGAAATAAGGAAAACCCCAAAGGAAACCCAAAGGGACACAAATACATAAAACCTATTCTCCAAAATCTCCCATAAGAAGAGTCATCACAGTTTGTATTATTTAATGGAGATAAAAGTATCTAAGCAAAACATGTAACCAAAACATAAACCCCAAGAACAAGGAATCTTCACAAATCTAGGAGTCTCCAGCATGCCTCAATGGGAAACATCACGTCCTGCATCTGAAAACCACAAAATCCGCATGGGTGAGAACCAGAGGTCCCCAGCATGGTAACAGCTTCCACATATATAATACATAATAATGGAGGAAAGCCGAAGGCAATCCTAAAACTTCCTCCAGATAATATCAAAGCTTATAAACAAGCTAAACCATAAAGGACATCTGACTAAAGATACTTCAGTCTAACTAATACTTCCCTTTCCAATTCCTTCAGACCTCCCAACCACCAGTAGGAGTATAATGTAGCAAACACAGTTATATCAAGCAAGAGATATACAATTAGGAACAAGTAAGGCATTTAGACAATTAGCAAGTAATATGCAGTCAAATAGGCAATCTCAAACAATTCACATAATATGCATATGATGAATGCTGTCCCTAGTGGCTGATGATATCATCTGTCGGTTATAGAGCCAACCGACAAGTCCTGGTAGCTAACCATTGGACTGTCCCTCTGTCATGCATCCCCAACTCGAGTTATACTCATCATAAACTTGATCATAATCATGATCTATATCCATCACCTTCACTGGTGAATATTTACGGGGCGAGCGCATCCGGGTCTTTCACAGTGCCGGCCACACTTATGACATAGGGTCAAAGAGAATCAAGTCTCAACCTGGAGCACGTGGTGGCTAGCCACTGCTACTACCCAGGGAAACTCGTATCTCCGATAATGGAAGTGCAAATCACAATTATCAATAATTCAGCATAAACATGCATGAATTCTCATCCATGGATCAACATCCATATCAGCCATTCCGGCTCACGGTTAAATCCATAACCAGCCAATATTCATAGCATACACAGCTATTCCGGCTCACGGTTCAATCCAGAACCAGCCAATATTCATAGCATACACAGCTATTCCGGCTCACGGTTCAATCCAGAACCAGCCAATATATAAACAATTACGGCCCTTCGGCCAATGGCATAACCAGCACTTCCACCACCATCCTCCACATCTCACATAATCATCAATGATCCTCATTGATTATTCATTTCCCTTGCTTCACTCGCAAGTTACCACATCCACTAGCTCCTTCTCTCATAACTAGGCATATCATAATGATTTAAGATATAAGTGGTAAGATCGGAGGCTTAGAAGTATGAAATTTGGCTTTTACAACTCAAAAATCAACTTTGGGATGAAAACGAGTCCGCGCGTACGCGCACTCCACGCGCACACGTGGATGGCCTCAAAAACTTCATCGACGCGCAAGCGTCATGCACGCTAACGCGTGGATTAAATAGTTTCCAATCGACGCGCAAGCGTCAACCACGCGTACGCGTGGGTGTCCTCGTGCCCCAGGCACAACACTGGCACAGTTCTGGCATAACTCTCGGGAAAATGGCTGGGCATTGGGTGCAGCACAATCGGCGCGCCCGCGCACATCACGCGCACGCGTGGATGGCATTTTCGGGAAGAATGGCGCGCACGCACCAAGTGCGCCCACGCGCAAGGGGTCATTCTGCTAAAAATTTTCTAAGTTAAAAGCTCAGAATTC